>NC_133656.1:36594972-36772596 GCF_009905375.1 Apium graveolens | reverse complement strand
TCTCCCCTCGAAGATTTATCTGGAGGAAAGTGGAGGGCAACTCGGTCAATCTATCCCTGAAGCAATTCAGACATCTATTCCAAAAGATTTGATAGCATTGACTGAGGATCGGGACTCGCGAATTCCCATTGCACCACCACTGACCTCTCTTGAAGAGGCTAGGGTGATTTTTAATGCAGGTACACAAGAACAGCAATTGGAAGACTCCTCACGAGCAATCATATTGAGAGAAACACATGCACGTGAGATGAGTGAACCAAACACGAGTGAACTTCAGGTGAGAGCACACACAGACACTGATACTGTCAACCTGTTAGCTCAGATTGCTGCCCTGAAAGAAGAACTTGCTAAAAGTCAAGCTGAAGCTCAAGCATTCAAAGCACAAGTGGTTGAACGGTCTTCTTCTTCCACCTCTGTCGACAATCAGCTTGCAATCATAAGGAATGACATCTCAGATTTAAAGACTACTGTAATACCAAAGCTCAATTCTATTCAGGACACTCCAAATTTATCAGCTGATGACATATCCAACTTCTGCTCCCTACATACAAGAATGACTTCTCTTGAAGACCTCGTTGAGATGAATCATTCACTGGACAACTCAAGATTTCTAAAGATAGAGACGGGCATGGAACATCTAAATGAAGGCATGAAGCACTTATATTACATGATCAAGAATTCTCATTGCCCTAATGAAGAACAAAGAGCTTATTTTGAAGGACCGTCTGGTGGAGGATCAGGCTCTGGAAGTGGTGGAGGTTTCAAAGGAAAGTCAGCAGAGGATCCCTCAACTAAGGGGGAGAAGAAAGGGAGTAGTTCCAAAGGGAAAGAAAAAGATACTTCTGCTGGAGATAAAGGAAAGGCTGATGATGCCTACTACAGTGGAGAACAGGATGACTTCGATATTTTTGACATTCCCACTGAACCAGTTCAGGAAGATAAAGATGGGTTATTTGAAGCTGAAGAAGAAAGTGATTTTGAAGATTGGGAAGAAGAAGATACAGTGGATCCTAGGTTTGAGAAAGAATTTCAGAAAGAGCAGTCAGAGATGCAAAGAAAAGAAGCTGAACTCAAGAAGGTCTCACAGATCATTGATAGGAGAAAAGACATACAAAGAACAGAAACTCTTCAAAAGCAACGTCTTCATGACATTAAAGCTCAAGAAAGGAGAAGAGATGTCAGACTAAAGATTGGTGGAAAGTGGGATGAAGCTAGGAGAGTACTCGATATGCCTCAGCTATGCACTAACAATGATAGGCAGTTCTTACATCTTCTTGACAAGCTGGAAATCTCAAATCCTAACAATGACATGTACATGAATGCTATCAAGACTGAAGTCTCAAGGATCACAGCTGCTTTTGATAGATCCCTAAATGAGATGAGCATTTTTGTATATTGTCAGAGTGAAGGATCATTCAAGGTGTCACTTCATCTATTTGAGAATCGTTCGTTGTCAGAGATTTGGGTTCTTTTAAACAAAGTGAAAAGAAGCTCAGAGTTGAATGAAGTTCTTCGGGAAAGGCTTAAAGAGTTTGCCAGCAGGGCTAGTCCTCAAGTGGTCAACAATCCTCATCAAGTGAGATTCTTTAAGTCTGATTGTCTTCAAATCTGTCAGCTAGATGTACAATCTCTTAAAGACTACTCAGCTAAGCATCTGGTCTGGATGGAACATCATTTGAGAACTGCTGGATATTCATCCATGTTGAAGACTCAAGCTGCTGACTTGATTCAAGCTTATTGTGAGAAGAATGTTAAAAGGTACAATCAACTCAAGAATAAGTTGAAGATAGTTGGAGTTCAACCAGTCAGACCTGCAAGCTTCACTTCAGAAAAAGATCGTATCTTTGACAAGGAATTGCTTCAAGATTTAGAAGAAGGTGAAGTCAGAAGAGAAGACAACTAAAGTCAATTAGCTCAAAACTCAATGTAATATGATTAGAGCGTTATGAATCAAGATAGACTAATGTAGTTATATGTTCAGGCTAGAGGAACATCTATCTTGTATTCACTTGTAAATTTCATTTGGAATCTGGAAAATGTTAAATATAATCCAGAACTTTTCTGCTATTTACTTTACATTACTGTTTATATCTTTTTCTTATTTGTTAGTTGAGTTATCCTCTAGGTATTTGCTGTTATTGTCTAACAAGCAAATAGGGGGAGATTGAAAGGCATATGTCATAGCCTACTCGTTTATTCGAGTATTTAACTCAACTCAAATAAGAATGTAATAAGTAAATAGTGGATCAAGCATCAGAGAGATCTCACAAAGTAACATCTATCAAAGAATAAAGGAACATTGTTCATCTGCAGACTTGAAGATTCACTGGAAGAAGTTCAAGAATTTGATCATGCCTCAGTGATATAAATCAAGATCGTGGATTTAATCAAGTGACAGAGATCTCGTCAAGGTATCATTTATTACAAGGATTCAATCATAACAACAAAGTCAAGACATGAAGAAACGTCACGAAAGTTAGTCACTCATGAACCAGACAGTACATCGAGTGTCAGCATTAAAGTGACGGAATTGATTCATAAGTCTCAGAGACTTTCAGAAGATTGTCAGAAGAATGGATGCTGCTCAGGGATAGTATTAATTCTCTATTAATTAATTAAGTCATATAATTTAATTAAGAGAATAAATTATATCTGCAAGGATTAATTTATTGATTAATTGAATTAAATTGATTAATTAATTTAGAATTAATAAATGAGGATTTTCAGAATGTTAATTGATTAAAATCTGTGATAATTCTAAAAAAGACAACTGATTGTACTAGTATGACAATCGGTATGACAATTGATAGTCATACCGAATGTCATGCTAATTCAGTTGATTGTATTGATAGAATTATTATTTAGATTAAAATCAATTATTAATTCAGTAAAACAATTTCATTTGAACTAATATGACAATCGGTATGACAATCAATAGTCATACCGAAAGTCTTGCTAGTTCATTTTAATTGTCTTGCTAGCTCTAATAGATTGTCTCACCGAAAGTCTTTCAAGCTAAAAAGGATTGTCATTCCAGTTCTTTTTCTCTCGGTTGGATTGTTAAATAGAAGCAGAAGCAGCAATTCAAAATATCAATCAATCAAACAGAACACAACATACAGAAGAACAAAAGAGAAAAAGAAGCAGAAAAATATTACATCTATTCTGCAACTTCAAGATCAATTTTCTAGATTGTAAAGTTAAATCCAATCAACTAGAAATACTTATCTTGTTCTTGTGTATCTATCTAGCGGATTAAAATCCCTAGAACTTAATCTCAAATCGCTTTTAGCATTTGATCTTTTAATTACAAAAATAGAAAAAGTTCATGTCGAATTTATTCTAAATTTGTAATAATTGATTTGAGATTAATCCCTTGTAACCGATACCGTAGTTGTAACACCTTTCAAGTTTAATAAAAGTTTTATTTAACTTGAATTTTATTTCACAATTTTATTCCGCATTTTATTCGACGAAACAGTATTGTTTGCATTCAACCCCCCCTTCTACAAACAAATTGGGACCTAACACAATCCATTAGATCAAACTTCTTTAAAAGATCAAAAATATAATTAGTTTGACTAATGAATATTCCATCACTAACTTGCTTAACTTGTAAACCAAGAAAGTAAGTTAGTTCTTCCATCATACTCATTTCATACTTACCTTGCATCAGTTTGGCAAACTTTTTACAAAGTTTCTCATCTGTAGAGCCAAAGATAATATCATCTACATAAATTTGAACAAGTATGCTAGAGCCATTAACATTTCTGAAAAATAAAGTTTTATCTACAGTACCTCTTGGGAAGTGATTTTCCAAAAGGAACTTTGAAAAAGTGTCATACCAGGCTCTAGGTGCTTGCTTCAGTCCATAAAGTGCTTTCAGTAGATAATAGACATACTCTGGAAAATTTGGATCTTCAAAGCCAGGAGGTTGACTAACATACACTTCTTCCTCCAAATCTCCATTCAGAAAGGCACTTTTGACATCCATTTGATAGACCTTGAAATTGGCATGGGCTGCATAGGCTAAGAAGATTCTGATGGCTTCAAGTCTTGCAACAGGAGCAAATGTTTCATCAAAATCTATTCCTTCTTGCTGGCAATAGCCTTTAGCAACCAATCTGGCTTTGTTCCTTACTACTATGCCATTTTCATCCATCTTGTTTCTAAATACCCATTTGGTGTCTATTGGATTCTTTCCTTTAGGCTTGGGTACCAGCTTCCATACTTTATTCCTTTCAAATTGGTTTAGCTCCTCCTGCATAGCTAAAATCCAATCAGGATCTAACAAGGCTTCTTCTACCTTCTTTGGTTCTTCTTTTGACAGAAAGCTGCTGTATAGACATTCTTCTTGAGTTGCTCTCCTGGTTTGAACTCTAGAAGAAACATCACCAATAATCAGTTCAAAGGGGTGATCTTTTGTCCATTTCCTTGGTTGAGGTAGATTAGCTCTAGATGAAGAGACCTCAATGTTGTCTTGATGTGTGATTGAGTTTTGATTGTTAGAAACTCCCCCTGAGTTTGTGGATCTTTGATTTGAGAAAGGGGTACTTTCTATAGGTGACCTTCCTTGATTTCCTGCTCCTTTAGATAACCCGACGGATGGTGAATTTTGAGTACCGACGGATGAGGCAGGTTGTCTTCTGACGGATAACACAGATTGCCTTCCGAAGGATGAAGCATTATATAACTCGACGGATGTTGAGTTATGTGCTTCATTGGTGGTAGATTTGTCTGCATTATCCTTAAACACTGTTTCTTGATCACTCTCATCATCACTTTCATCACTGACCATCTCAACATTGTCGAATTTGAGGCTTTCATGGTAATCTCCATCTTTTGGTCCTTCAATCTTTTTATCATCAAACACAACATGTATAGATTCAACAATAATATTGGTTCTTAGATTGTAGACTCTATATGCTTTACCAACAGCATATCCAACAAAAATTCCTTCATCTGCTTTAGCATCAAACTTCCCATTTTGATCAGGTTGATTTCTCAAAATATAGCATTTACAGCCAAAGACATGAAGAAAGTTTAGTGTTGGCTTCTTGTTCTTGAATAATTGATAAGGAGTCATGCATCTTGCTTGATTAATCAGAGAGATATTCTGAGTGTAGCATGCAGTGTTTACATCTTCAGCCTAGAAATAAGTTGGTAATTTTGATTCTTCAAGCATTGTCCTTGCAGCTTCAATAAGAGATTTGTTCTTTCTTTCCACTACTCCATTTTGTTGTGGAGTCCTTGCTGCTGAAAACTCATGCAAGATCCCATTTTCCTCATAAAATGCTCTCATGACATAGTTTTTGAACTCAGTTCCATTGTCACTCTTGATTCTTCTAACTTTGAAATCAGGATGATTGTTAACTTGCCTTATGTGATTGATGATGATTTCACTAGCCTCATCTTTAGACTTTAGGAAATATGTCCAAGAGAACTTTGAGAAATCATCTACAATTACTAGGCAAAATCTTTTCTTTGAAATTGACAATACATTGACTGGTCCAAACAAATCCATGTGAAGCAGTTGCAGATGCTCTTCAATTGCTGAATCAAGTTTCTTCCTGAATGATGCTTTGACCTGCTTCCCTTTTTGGCAGGCATCACACAGTCCATCCTTTGTAAACTCCACTAGAGGAATGCCTCTTACTAGCTCTTTCTTTACCAGCTCATTCATGGTCTTGAAGTTTAGATGGGACAGCTTCTTGTGCCATAGCTAACTTTCATCTTGACTTGCTTTACTGAGAAGACAAGTTACAGATTCTGCTTTAGTTGAGTTGAAGTCAGCTAGATACACATTTCCTCTTCTCACACCAGTGAGAACCACTTTGTTATTTTGATTGTTAGTCACAACACAGACTTCTTTGTTGAAGGTTACTGAGTTGCCTTTGTCACAAAGCTGGCTGATACTCAACAGATTGTGTTTGAGACCATCCACTAAGGCAACCTCTTCAATGATGACATTGTCCTTTGAAATCAAGCCATATCCCACAGTATATCCTTTGCTGTCATCTCCAAAAGTAATACTTGGGCCAGCTCCCTCCTTAAATTCTGTGAGCAGGGTAGAATCACCAGTCATGTGTCTTGAACAACCACTATCCAAGTACCAAAGATTCCTTCTGTTTCCCTGCACACATCAAAATCAAATCAAGTTGATTTTGGTACCCAAGTTTCCTTGGGCCCTGCCTTGTTAGCTTTCTTCTTCTGTTTCTTAGGTCTTAACTCATTTGACTTAGGAATTTCAGATTCTTCCTTAGTCATTTGGGTTGGGCCTTTGAAACCACTAGATGCAACAAAATTATCATGCATGTTATGGCTAACAAGAAATGGCATGCTTGGTGCAAACATGTTATTCCAGTAAGGCATGCTAAATGGCATTTGAGGCATATTGTATGCAGCATAATATGGATTAGGTGCAAATGGCATATTAGCAAATTGTGCATTCATATTCTGTGTAGGCATAGCATTAACAGGCATGGGAGGCATGGCATTCATGTTAGGAAATTTAGACTGAACAGACATGAGAGTAGGCATGGCAGATTTGCAATTAACAGACAAATAATTTACACTACCACACTTGACACAGATCTTTCTAGGAGCATATTTATCAGGTGTGTAGTTATTCTGTTTGTTAATCCCTACTTTACCATTCCTATTGTTTTTCTTTTTAGTCTCTGTTTTTACCTCTATTTTCTCAAGTCTGTCACTTAACTGTTTGACGGTCATGTGACCAACATTAGCCTTTTTCCCTTTCTTAGCTTGACTTAACTCTCCTGAAACAAAGTTCTTGGAAACAGACCCATACTTATCATTTAGCTTGGTTAATTTGGCTTTGCTAATGGGTTTGCTTACAGTCGACGGATGAGGATTTTTATCATTCGACGGATAACACTTTTTGTTATCCGACGGATAGTCCTCATCATCCGTCGAGTCTACATCTGTCAGCAACCCATCTACCAAAATAGGTTCTAGTTTCTCTTTATTCTTTTTCCAGGCTTCATCACAAAAAGAATCAATTCCTTAAACCTTGGTGATTTGAGCATGAACATATCTGGATGTTTTCCATGCTTTAATCACCTCTTGTTCACGATCGAGCTGCTTCTTTAAAATTTCTTCCTTTTTCAAGGACTTAGTTAATTCCTCCTTGGCAACCTACACTCAATTTTTAGTTTTTCAAACTCAACAAACTGAGACTCAAGCACATTATTCCTCTCACTTAAAAATAAGTTGTTTTTTTTTATTTTAGCATTTTCTTTAGTGAGGGACTTAAGTGTAACACGCAAATGATACAATTCTGTAGACATGTCATTTATGGCATCATTACACTCAGCTTTAGATAAATGTGCAAGGTTTGTAGTGATTACCTGATTGCTTGAGGAACTTGTCTCTATTTCATCAGACTTGGCCATAAGGGCTAGATTGACATAGCTGACATCTTCATCTTCATCCAAGCCATCAGCTGCCTAGTCATTCTCTTGTGTAATAAAAACCCTTTCCTTTTGTTTGAGTAGATCAAAGTATTTTTGCTTATAATCTACAGACTCAAATATTTTCTTACTGAAATCTGACTTTCTACACTCATTTGCAAAATGCCCTGCCAAGCCACATTTGAAACATTTGAATTTTGACTTATCCACCATGTTTCTATTTGGCTTGGCTGCTCCAAAGTTCTTTTTGAACTTGAGCTTGGAAAATCTTTTTGAAAGGAATGCTAGGTGCTCATCAATTTCCTCCATGTCATCTTGGCTCAATGAATCTTCATTTTCTGTAGCTAGCCCCTTACCCTTGCTTTCACAGACCTTTGAAGTTGATTCCACAGCTTCCATCTTCACTTCCTTCTCCTTTTCCAGATCAGCAACTAGTGCAATGGATCCTCCTTTCTTCTTTTCTCTCTCCATTCTTTCATCCTGCTCTATCTCAAGCTCATAGGTTTTCAGAATGCCATACAGTCTCTCTAAAGTAAACTCCTTATAATCCTGTAAGTTTCTCAATGAGACTGTCATTGGTTTCCATTCTTTTGGAAGAGATCTGAGAAATTTCAGATTGGAGTCTTTAGTCTGATTGACTCTTCCATGCAACTTAAGAGCATTTAGTAGTTTTTAGAATCTACTAAAAATGTCAGTGAGTGATTCACTTTCTTCATTATGAAAATGCTCATATTGCTGAATCAGGAGTTGCATTTTATTTTCTCTTACTTGCTCAGTACCATCACAGATTATCTGTATTATGTCCCAAACTTCCTTGGCAGTCTTGCAGTTGATAAAGTTATCAAACATGTCTGCATCAACACCATTGAACAGAATGTTCATGGCCTTTTTATCTTTCCTGACTTGTTCAATGTCAGGATCAGACCATTCATGCCTTGGCTTTGGAACAGATGGCTCATTTCCTGTTGCGGCTCTCATTGGAACAGGAGGGCCTCTTTCTATGCAGTCCACATAGGCGTCATCTTGAGAGAGCATGTGAAGATGCATCTTTACCTTCCAATGATGGTAATTATCTTTATCAAGAAAAGGAATCTTGACTCCAACATCTTTCTTGTTCATCTTGCTGAATTGTTTTGATCTTTAAACTCTTTATAGATTAAGAGTTTGCTCTGATACCAATTGTTAGTCCCTTAACAATGTAGCAAGAATTACAGAAGGGGGGTTGAATGGAATTCTTGAACCTTTTTCTTGAAATAAAAATGTTCAACTCGATTATTGATATATTTGTTTTGATTAGCACAATGCGGAATATAAACTTGAATGAATCAAAACACAAGTAATTAAAAACAAGAGTCTTTAAAAACTTTTCGGTGGATTCAAACAATTCCACCAGAGATATATATATATATATATATATATATATATATATAATATATCGAGAGGACTCTGTGTGCAGAAATGCTCACAGCTGCTTACAAATGGAACTACTGAGAATACAAGAAATGCTAAAGATTATGCTTACAAAGATTTCTCTGTTTTTGTGTTTCTCAGCTATCTCAGTTATTTTTCTATTTGCTACTCTCTTGGTTTATATAATACCAAGATTACAAAGTCAAAAAGACTGAACAAATATAAAATCTAACAGTCTTAATCTTTGCTGCTTTTTGTCCTCTATTACCCAGTTAATGGGCTTCCACAATCTGTTTGTATCCAACTCGACGGCTGTGTGTCAGCTTTCACTGTTCAACTGATGTTTGAATTCTTGATATGATCATCCGTCGACTTTCAGATCATCCGTCGATGACTTGATTGATCATCCATCGACTTCTATGTTAAACATCCGTTGATAGTCATTTGATCATCTGTCAAAGGCTTTGTTAATCATCCGTCGGTAGCTACTTTGGCACTTGACTTCATTTCACTTATACAGAATTACAAGACATTACTTATGTACAATTAATCAACCTATTTTGCATATCTGGTTAAAGTCAACATGACTTATATGCTACTACAAATTCTATACAAAGGTGCATACATCACTGTGCTACAAACTTGCTATTACATACGCTACTCACTCGATGGATAATAAGTTAATCATCCGTCGGGACTATAATGAGTTATCTGTCGGGACTATAAATTCTTATCCGTCGAGTGCTACATTATTTCACTAAGTAAAATCTACTTAGATGTTTTGTTTATGAAATCATCAAGTACACAACATATGCACAACATTAGGGTTACTCGATTTTGATAGAACATTCATCACAACATACAATCAGGTTTCGCACAAGATATATGTATATACTTATTTATACTTGTTCGACGTTCCGATAATTACAGGGTACGTCCCGTATTTTCAAATTTAATTTCCAAAAATTCGGGCAGCACCTCCTTTGTTTATCGGCCTACCCGTCGAACAGCTCGACGTCTCAATAATCAATAAACCAACAATCTAATCATTACAGTCTCACCATCCACAATTACAGCTCACAATCCGAATCAAATTCATAACCCGAACGCCAATAAAATTTCCAAGATAATTAAATATGTTTCAATTCGAATATTAATATACGAACTAAATTATTTATTTATTAACATCTTATATTTCTATTCATATTTCATTTTTATTTATTTGTAGGACTCAGAACAACGTCATCACCGTCCACCGTCGGCTCGCCGAGGCTCATCGCCGACGGCGGTAAAATTCGCGGGTACACGTTACTTCAGGTTTCCAATGCGAATTCTACCGATTAAATAGAATTTCCCGCATGAAGATTATATCACGAATATTAATCAAAATTACTCCTGCAGAAAATAAAATAAATAAACAATTAAAAGAATCACAAATCAACTGCGTGTAATCACACACGCCAATACCACCATACAAACAGAAGCAGGGAAACAACCGGAAAAATATAAGCGGAACAATAGAACAGCCACCGGAAGGAGGCACAACAGAGAAAACCACACACGACACACAATTGCACACTGTATACATACATATATTGCACATACACGCACAACACATATACACATATTAGTAGCAATCATGGAACCAACCAAGCCGGACAGAAACCAAGCGGCGGCTCACCGGAATTAAGAACGGCGGCGAACACAGCGACGGGAAGGTGGAGAAATCGAAGAGGAGAAACAGAGAAGGAGAAGAAAAGAAAATGGAGAGAGAGGAAGAGAGATTTACAGAGATATTCAAGACAGGGCAGAGAGATGAATCGAGAGCGAGAGAGGGAGACAACAGGGGTGAGGCTCGTGTGTGTGTTTTATGTATTTATTTATTTGTTCCTCCACAAAAACAGCAAGTGACACGTATCAAATAATCTGCCACACCTCTGTTTTGTTAGCCACGTAGTAAAAAGGATTGGTACAACCTTCTTGAAGCTCGATTCTGACCCGCGTTTTGTAATTTAACGACCCCATTTGCGGGTAAATAAAATTAGAAAATTTTCCAAAATATTTTAAATTTCTTGAAAATTTTGAAAACTAATAAAATAAAATTTTCATAACTTTTAAAATGTTATGAAGTGTAACTCGTATCCGCATTTCATAATTAACGAACCAAGCTGCACCTAAAACAAATTCAGAAAATCACGAAAATAGTCCTAAAATGTTGCAAATATCCCGGAGTTTATAAAAACATAAATTTCATAATTTTAAAATAATTTCTGAAATGCAATTTATACCCGCTCTTATCAATTAAACGAATCGATGCGCGGGTGAAACTAACTCCGAAAATTCCTAAAAAAATTTTGAAATTCTTAAAATAATACGAACTTAATAAAATATGAGTTTCATTATTTTTGAAGATTTCCATAATTAAATATGGATTTTACCGTTAAACACACTCAGAAAATCATTTAAAAATAAATAATTACTGAAATATTGATTTCTCAATTTTATAAAGTCCTAAAAATAATTATTGAAATTATAAAGTCATAAAAATAATTTTAGAGATAATCCAAGTATTTATGGAAATAAAACTGCAATAATACCATTTTTAACAACGACACAAAATCATACAATTCATTAATCAACCACGCAATTCAATTCCATATACCAGTAATCACATAAACATAGTGACAGAGTAATATCCCACTGACTGAACCCACACAAATATTTTATTTAATTATTTATTCCATAATTACACATTTAAATAATAATAAACATATACGGGTCATTATATGCTAGGGTTACAATGAATAATAAACTCGATTATGATAACACATATAGTGTAAACCCTATGCCTGTATTTATATACTACACAGTTACATGATAATCTTCTAATTGATATCGAATATAATTCTGCTTCCTAATATATATCAATCAGTTATCTTTTCTTCCAAGTATTCTATTCCTTATAGAATTCTTCTCCATGCATATTTCTTCTTATGTTTGTCTTGTTCTTCTTTCCTTTCAATCAGCCGCCTTCCTTATCTGAACATCTCCTTAAGTCCTGATATTATCTCCTGATATCATAAGATCTGACAACTTAAGTTCTGATATCTTAAGTCCTGACTTCAGTATAAGTACTGATTTCCAGTTAAGTACTAATTTTTCCTGTTAAGTAAGATCTGAAAACTAAACACAAATCATACTAGACATGACATCACAAATATATCTAACATATCATGTTCTAATTTGTCAGAAGTTGACTTTTCTTTTACTTCTGTCCTCGATTCTTTCATCTTTTCAGAATCAGACTTTACAGTTTTTTCTACAAACTTAACAGGATTTACCTTTGGCTTAGCAGTATGTTTAACAACAATTGGCTCAATTTGTTCAGTTCCTTTCTAACTTTTATCATCTCCATATCCTAAGCCCTCTTTCCAGTTTCCACTACTTAGTAAATTCTGAGTTGTTCTGCCAGAGTTAGTCCAAGTTCTGATAATCTCTTTTTCCTTTTCTAAGTCAGCTTTTAGAGATTTATTAAATTTTAACACTTCATCTCTAACATACAAAGCATCATCTCTTTCTTTCTTAGTTTGATGAAGAAAAACTAACTTCTTTTCTAAATAGTCATTCATTTTTAAAAGCAAGATTTTCAGATGTTAATCTTTCACATGTTAAAGTCTGATCTATATAACTAATGAACATGGTTTTAAGATATAAGCTCAACTCAGTAATATCATCAGTATGAAAAGCATAAGTTGTTTGAGGTACCTTTAATTCAGCAGTTTCAGGACTGCTATCAGCATTTGCCATCAAGGTATAGTTCACCTCATGTTCAGAATCTGAAGTGTCTGTCCAGCTTTTCTTCTTTGTGATAAGTGCCTTGCCTTTATCACTTTTTCCTTTCTTGCAGTCAGGAGATATGTGGCCTCTTTCACCACATATTGTAGCATTTGACATTTGATTTGTCTTCTCTGTCAGACTTTTCTTTACCTTCAGACTTTCTGAATCCTTTCTTATCAGAACTTTCACTTTTCCTGGAAAACTTCTTGCCTTTTCTGAATTTCCTGTATGCTATCTTTGTGATACCCTTCACCATAAGAGCACACAATTTCATCATCTCTTCATCAACATCCATTTCAGGTAAACTTTCAGTTTCTGAATCATCAGCATCAGAATATGATGACTCTGAATCAGACTTTATGATGAGAGCCTTTCCTTTGCCCCTCTTTGAGGCACCAATTTTAGGAGATTCCTCATCAGCTTTAAGAGCAACTATCCTTGACTTTCTTCCATGCCTCTTGTTCCTTTGATCCATCTCAAGTTCATGAGTCTTGGGCATACCATAAATTTCATCAAGAGTAGTTTCAATAAGGTCATAGTTGTCTCTTATGGTAGTAGAATTCAAATCCCAACTTTCAGGAATAGCTAAAAGGAATTTTAGATTTGAATCTTCAAGTTCATATTCCTTGTCCACCAGTGACAGATCATTCAAGAGTTTGACAAACATGTCATATAAATCAGTTAATGACTCATCAGCTTTTGAGTCAAAGTGCTCATACTCTTGAGTGAGTATAGTCTTCATGTTCTTCTTGATTGCATCAGTTCCCTGGAATCTTGTCTCCAAAGCATCCCATATCTCCTTTGCAGTCTTGCAATAAATTACCCTGTTTGACATGACATTATCAATGGCACTATACAGCAGATGCCTTACCCTTGCATCCTTGGCAATAGATGAGATGTCTTCAGCTGTATACTCATTTTTCTCCTTTGGTATGGTCTTTGCTGGTTGATCAGCAACTACAATAGAGAGCTTGGTTGGCTTATGTGGTCCTTCATTAATTCTTTCAAGGTATTCTGGATCTGTAGCTTCCGGAAACATAGCCATCTTCACTTTCCATATGGGATACTCAGAATGTCTCAGTATGTGAACCCTAATAGTCTCATATCGACTGTGGGTTTGAGTGTTTGAGTTTCTTGAGTTTTGGTGGGCCTGGTTGGAGTTTGTGCTTCTTCAGACATGATTGTTTGGATCTTTACTGTATGTGTGTTAATAGAAAAGTTCTGATACCACTTGTTAGGTCACAAAACACTGTAGAAGGGGGTTGAATACAGTGTTTATACAATCAAATCGATTTAACACAAGTATGTAACAAAGATCAAGTATATTGAATAAACTCTATTACAATAAGAACTTTTGTTCTCTCTCAGTGATAAACAAATATCACTAAGAGCTGCTAGGTTAGAATGTATAATTTTCTCGATAATGATAACACATATAGTGTAAACCTTAAGTCTATGTTTATATAGTACACAACTACAAGATAACTTCTAATTGATATAGATTACAATTTTGTCTCCTAAAATATATCAATCAGATATCTTCTACAAGTCTTCCAGTCTTCTAACTCTTTCCATGCATATCCTCTTTTGTTTTAGTCTCGATCTTCTCCTGTAAATAAGCTTCCTTACTTAACTGAAAGTCTTCCCGCCCTTAAGTTCTGATATGACCTTAAGTTCTGATATTAAGTTTTAACTTCCATTAAGTCCTGATTTCAGTAAGTCGTGATATGTCCTGTTTGTTAAGATCTGAAAACTAAACATGAATCATATTAGACATGACATCTCAAATATATCTAACACTTGGTTTGGATATAGATATGCTTCTGGAAAAGCTTCTATTTGTGCCTTTTTAGGCTCTTGGAGAAGTTAAGTATCTTCTTGAATGACTGGATTTACTCTGTCAATCATCACATCAAGTTCAGATACTCTTAGAGTTTGGAGATTTGTGAGAGTCACCTGAATGCACCTTTCCACACCACCATCATTGATGTTCATGAAAATCATTTTCTGCAGAAAGTTATCAATCTTCACTACCACTACCCTTATGAAGTTGTTGTTTTTGGCCAAAGCTTTCTTGCAAGTCACATAGTTGTTTTTAAGAGACACTCTTAGTGCTGCAAGAAGATCATTAAATTCCTGATCTTGATTTGGTCCTTCTGTAGCCCTTTGAAGTTTTTCCTTTCCAACATCAATTTGAGCATTTGAGCTTTGACCAGTTTGAACAGTCTCTTTAGCCTTAGATTTAGATTGTTGAATTCTAGCCTCAGTCTCCCCCTTAGTCTTGGTGACAGACATGGGGAGGGGAGTTGGAATTTCTGGCCTAATCTGTTCAGGAAGTGAAGGTAGTGGTATGTTGAGTTTTCCCATGATGGCTCCCAAAGCAACAGAGTTTTGCATTTGGAGATGCTTGTGAGAGTCCATCAGGGTCTTGATATCTGACTGTTGACTTTGAACTAGTGAAGTCAAAGCTTGCACTTGAGCATTCAGAGATGCATTTGAGTTTTTTAGAGAAGCTACTTGAGTCTTGAGGTCTTGAATGTCTTGTGAAGAGGAGCTTGCAGGAGAGATAATAGTAGATTGTCCAAAAGTAGCTTGCACAAATTTCTAAATTTCATCCATGACCAAAGGTGAATGTTAGTCCCTAACAATGCAACAAGAATTATAGAAAGGGGGTTGAATGGAATTCTTGAAACTTTTTCTGAATTATAAAATGTTCTAACTCAAAATATATATGTGAGTGTTTTAATTTGCAAAGTGCGGAATGACAAGTTAAAATGAATCAAAACACAAAGTAATAAATGTAGAATTTTATACATCACAGAAGCATGGTAAAACATTTTCTTGATATAAAATCCATATAAACGCATACAAATCGTGAATAAATCGATGGATCGATTACTAACCTTTAATAGCGATCCAAGGCCGATGAACAGAGATCCCTAACAGCTGCTCCTCAATTGTGAAGCACTCCACCGGTATCCACCAAGCGATCAAAATAATGGAGGGAGGAAGAGGTTGAGAGAATTAGTTGCCTCCCTTTCTTTTCTACTTTAGAATTAGGGTTTTTATTTGAGTTGAGGCAAATAGGGTTTATAATAGTATATTTATAGGCAAAATTTTCAGCTGAAAATTTTCCCATAAAATATTATTATTATTAACCCTTTAATTGATTATTCTTATTAACCAATTAACTAATAATTAAAACACCTTTTAATCATTAATCACTTTTCTAAACACTTTAGAAAAATAATTCTCTCACCTGATTTAATTTCCAAAAATTAAATTCTTAATTAATAATATTAAGAACTTTTCTTAATTAATTTATAATTAATTAAATCTTATTTAATCAATTATTAAATTTTTCTAATTAATTATTTATTTCACAAATAAATAATTACTAGCCATTATTAACTAATTCCTCCACCATTAAATCATTCTCTTTTATGGTGTGACCATGTAGGTTCAATATTAAGCCGGTAGTAGAAATAAATAATAATAAAACTATTTTATCATTATTTATATAAATTCTCTAATTTATTAAATATGATTAATTAATAAATTAATCATGTTTATTCTACATCGTGAGGGATACTTCTCAGCATATCGCGACTATCCGGATAATACGAATTCACTGCTTAGAATACCAAGAACCTATTCAGTGAATAGTTACCGTATAATTAATTCCTTCTACCCTGCAATGTCATGATTAAATACAAGGCATGGAACTCATGTCAAGCATATCTTATTTAATTATATGCTTTCCCATTCACTATGCTTAGTTCTAATTCATGTGAATTAGAAACTCCTTTCTAATTTCATTCACTCTGGCCAGAGATTCCTGAACTAGCATAAGTGGATCATCATTAAGCATTCTCTTCCTTTCACTGGAAGGGGTAGATCCTTTATTGATCATACACTATCTTCGTGTACAAATTCCTACACCCAGTAGAGCCCTTATTATTGTCCCTGGAGACTAAGAACTAAACCAAAGTATAGTTCAGTATACACAAGATGACTATGATGACCTCAAGTCTAAGGATACTTGTACAACTATCACTATGTTAACATCTACTGACACGTGAGTGAACTCGATCAGTTGTTCAGCTGTGTGAGTCATGTTCAGTGAACTTATTCTATAATAAGCACCTACATACTAGCTATAGTGTCACCACACAAATGTTTATGAGAACAGACATCCTTCATAATGAAGCAAGCATAGTATGTACCAATCTTTGCAGATTACTAATTGCCAGTTAATAATCCTACGACTAGGAAATATTTAAGTTCAGAGTTATCATCTTTTAGGTCTCATTATTATGATCTCATCATAATCCATAAAAAGCTTTACTCTAAACTATGGTATATCTTATTTAAACACTTAAATAGATAAAGCCCGCAATAAAACTAAAACAAGTCTTTTATTAATATCAATGAAATCAAAACAGATTACATAAAATTTATTCCTAAATCATCATACATGATTGGACTTAGGACACATCTCTTTCAATCTCCCACTTGTACTAAAGCCAATCACTCTGGTATCTAATACCCATCTTGTCTTTATGACGATCAAAGTGACTTTGAGAAAGTGGCTTTGTTAAAGGGTCTGCTATGTTGTTATGTGTGTCAACTCTCTTGACGTTGACATCTCCTCTTTCAACAATCTCCCTAATCAGATGAAAGCGCCGTAGGACATGCTTGGAATTCTTATGAGATCTTGGTTCCTTAGCTTGTGCTATTACTGCATTGTTATCACAATACAATACAATAGGCTCCTCAATGCTAGGAACAACTCCCATCTCAGAAACAAATTTCTTCATCCAAACGGCTTCTTTTGCAGCCTCACTTGCAGCTATATATTCTGCTTCCGTTGTGGAGTCAGCCGTTGTAAACTGTTTGGAACTCTTCCAACTAATCGTACCACCATTCAGAGTAAACACGTACCCTGACATGGATTTGCTATCATCACTTTCTGATTGAAAACTAGAGTCAGTATAACCCTCTATTTTCAACTCAGATTCACCACCAAAAATAAGAAAAATATCCTTAGTCCTTCGCAAGTACTTAAGGATGTTCTTCACTGCTTTCCAGTGGTCTTCACCTGGACCGGACTGATATCTGCTCATCACACTTATTGAATAAGCAACATCAGGCCTAGTACATAACATCGCGTACATGATAGATCCTATTGCTGAAGCATAAGGAATCTTACTCATACGCTCTCTTTCCTCAGGTGTCTTAGGAGACATCTTTTCGGAAAGAGACACTCCATGGCTCATCGGTATGAGACCTCTTTTGGAGTTTTCCATGCTAAACCTTTTAAGCACTTTCTGGATGTATGTACCCTGGGTAAGACCTATCACTCTTCTAGATCTATCTCTATAGATCTTCATACCGAGAATGTAGGATGCTTCTCCCAAGTCCTTCATAGTGAAGTTCTTCGATAGCCACACTTTGACTGATTGCAGCATCGGTATATCATTTCCAATAAGAAGTATGTCATCCACATATAATACAAGAAATGTTACCGTGCTCCCACTGACCTTCTTGTAGACACATGGTTCATCTATGTTTTTGATAAAATCAAACTCTTTGATTGTCTCATCAAAACGGATGTTCCATCTACGAGAAGCTTGCTTTAAACCATATATGGTTCGCAGCAGCTTACACACTAGGTGTTCATTTCCCTTGGAAAGAAAACCCTTTGGCTGTGTCATATACACTTCATCTTCAAGTTTCCCATTCAGGAAGGCAGTTTTCACGTCCATTTACCAGATCTCACATTCGTAGTAAGCAGCAATCGCAAGCAAAATCCGAATTGATTTTAACAGGGCTACATGTGAAAAAGTTTCATCAAAGTCAATCCCTTGCCTTTGTTTGAATCCTTTTGCCGCGAGCCTGGCCTTATAGGTCTCCACCTGGCTATCTGCTCCAATCTTTCTTTTGTATACCCATTTGCACTCAATAGGCTTCACACCCTCAGGTGCTTCAACCAAAGTCCATACTTGGTTGGTATACATAGATTCCATTTCGAATTTCATGGCACTTTGCCATTTCTCTGAGTCAACACTACTCATAGACTCATTATAGGTCATAGGGTCATCATCATCAATGATTGACAACTCATTGTCATTCTCAATGACAAGGCCATGATACCTCTCAGGTTGGCGAGACACTCTCCCTGTCCTACGAATGGGCTGTTCCACAGAAGGTTGTTCAGTCTGAATAGGTGTTTCCACTTTAACCGTAGTAGTTTGTGCTTCTTGAACTTCATCAAGTTCAATCTTGCTCCCACTGTTTTCTTCAAGGATAAACTGCTTTTCCAAGAAGGTAGCATGTTTGGAGACAAACACCCTATGATCGGTGTAAAAGTAATACCCTAAAGTCTCTTTAGGATATCCCACAAAATTACATTTTACGGATCGAGATTCCAGCTTATCTGGGTCAACTTTCTTGACATAAGCTGGACATCCCCAAATCTTAACGTGTTTAAGACTCGATTTCCTTTCTTTCCATATCTCATATGGAGTTTGAGGAACAGATTTGGAAGGCACCTTATTCAGTAAATATGCTGAGGTTTCCAATTCATAACCCCACAGGAACACTGAAAGATTCGCATAGCTCATCATGGACCGAACCATGTCTAACAAAGTTCGATTTCTCCTTTCAGATACCCCATTCAAATGTGGAGTATATGGAGGAGTCCACTGGGAGACTATACCATTTTCTTTGAGATAAGCTAGAAACTCTCCATTCAAGTATTCACCACCTCGATCTGATCGAAGAGTTATAATACTATGTTTGGTTTGTTTCTCCACTTCATACTTATATTCTTTGAACTTTTCAAAGGCTTCAAACTTGTGTTTCATCAAATACATATATCCGAATCTAGATCGATCATCTATGAAAGTAATGAAGTATAAAAATCCACCCATGGCTTGCGTAGACATTGGTCCACATACATCTGTGTGTACCAATCCTAGCAAATCTGCAGCCCTCTCTCCATGTCCACTAAATGGAGATTTGGTCATTTTACCCAATAGACAAGACTCGCATATAGGATATGATTCAAAATCAAAGGGGTCAAGTAACCCTTCCTTATGCAATGTCCGCAGTTTATTTTCACTAATATGACCAAGTCTGCAGTGCCACAAGAAAGTGAGATTTTCATCATCCCTTTATCTTTTATTAGTATATTCAATTTGTAGTAAATTATGCTCTACGTCACATACATACAAACCATTATTTAAAATACTACTTCCATAAAGAACGTTATCTCTAAGAATTGAACATTTATTATTTTGAATAACAAACGAAAATCCAGCCAAGTCTAACATGGAAATAGAAATAATATTTCTCACAATCGAGGGAACAAAATAACAATTATTTAAAACAATAGTCTTGCCCGTAGGCATATGTAAATGAAATGATCCTACAGCTTCAGGAGCAACTCTTGCTCCATTTCCCATCCGTAGAATCACCTCCTCTTCTTCAAGAGTCCTACTTCTCCTTAGTCTCTGCAATGAATTGCAAATATGAGAACCACAGGCGGTATCTAATACCCAAGTAGAAATTTGATTTTAATGACATATTCAATTCAATCATGAACATACCTGAAACAGAAGCGGTAGTCTCACTACCCTTCATCTTCTTCAATTCTGCAAGGTAAACCTTGCAGTTCCTCTTGCAGTGCCCCACTTTGTTACAGTGAAAGCAAACAGCTTTGCTCTTGGGGTCTTCAGCTTTTGGTGGAACCGGCTTTTTCTCACCTACTTTCTTCTTCTTGGAAGGGTTCTTCTTCCTTTTCTTAGGATTGGAACCTTCACCAATTAGAAGAACAGAACTCTTCTTAGGGGGAAAATTCGATTCCGCAGTCTTCAACATGTTGTGGAGTTCAGGCAGGCTGACATCCAGCTTATTCATGTGAAAGTTCACAACAAACTGCGAGAACGAACCCGGAAGTGATTGCAAGACCAAGTCTTGGCTCAGCTCCCCATCCATGGCAAAACCAAGTTGTCCAAGACGTTCAATCAAATTGATCATCTTAAGTGTCACAGATGATCCCTCAGACATCCTACAACCGAACAGCTCCTTCGATATCTCATATCGAGCTGTCCTCCCTGCCACATCATACAACTCTTATAGATGCATAAGGATAGTGTGAGCATCCATATGCTCATGCTGCTTCTGTAGCTCAATGTTCATGGAAGCTAGCATGATGCATTGAGCAACATTTGCATCATCTATCCACTTACGATACACAACATGTTCATCATTATGTGCATCGCTAGCAGGTTAAGTAGGCTTAGGTGAATCAAGCACATATTCCAGCTTCTCAACCCTGAGAACAATTCTCAAGTTTTGAAGCCAGTCAGCAAAATTAGGACCAGTCAACTTGTGAGCATCTAGTATACTCTGGAGTGATAGTGTAGAAGACATAATGTATATAGTAAATCTGTAAATGATGAACACATAACAACACTTAGCAAATATTCAATTTCATTTCAAAACACTATATGAATTGGGTCTTTATTCATAAGTGGCTCCCAGTAGTTTATCTAATTTATATAACCCACTTAAGTGAAAAATTAAACATTCATAATGCTAGTGGGAATAGGGATCCTACATTCCATCACACAACCTCGGCTGTAGCACGAAACGTCATGTGATGTTCAATAGGCAGACAACTCTTGTCAATTACATCTTATGTTATTTCCTAATAAAACTTTAGCCTCTTGAATAATTGAGTCACGGCTGTAGCATGACAGACTCAATATTCTAAGTCAAGTCTAACCCAACATTTCGTATAATTGAATCAGTCTCCAACGGCCCACGGCTGCAGCACGTAACGACCTTTAGATTGTAATTCAAT
This sequence comes from Apium graveolens, assembly GCF_009905375.1. Lineage (NCBI taxonomy): Eukaryota > Viridiplantae > Streptophyta > Magnoliopsida > Apiales > Apiaceae > Apium > Apium graveolens. The sequence goes on along the minus strand of NC_133656.1, from coordinate 36,751,044 downwards.
GTACACATCTCTATGTAATAGAAAAGTATTTCTTATTTCGAAATCAAAGCCCTCGGCTGTAGCACGAAATGACAATGATTTAAAAATAAGAACTACTTTCTACCATGTTGGAAGGCTTTGACCGACACAAGCCCGTTGTGTCATTGGCCAATTACTACTTGATATTATTTAATTTTAGAGGGATTATATTATGTTACAATCATAATCATATTATAAAGAGATTCTTCCTTTTAAATTAAATATTTCAAATCAATAATCGATAATCAGATGATTCCCAGATCGGGGGGAGCATTGTCAAGAAGGCGTCACTTAATACCCCTTTCTTACAGATAGAAATCTGCTTTTGACAGAATCATCCTTTCTCTCAATATTGAAAATTCATATTTAATTACGTGTTTCATACACACAAAAATCTCATGATTGTATTCATAATATTTATATTAAGGTCATGAAATAATTTCACTATACTAGATTGTCTAACATACACCTTATGTTAATTAAGTTCACCTAAATCTATCATCGCATGATAAGTTAAGCATATATCATATATATAAGCATGAATAAACGTAAAGGTACGCATGTTAAATCATGTAGCATATTACTCTAAGCATTATACATCTCTATGTATCACATGAAGCATTTAAAAGTAATTAAAACAATTAAAAACAGCTTTAATACACTACTGTTAGATATAAACAATCCGAAACAATTTCAGAAAATATAATATAATATAACATTAGATGCGTTTCGAAAAGACGAATCCAACGGTACCAAGCACGCCCCAAATGGACCTACCACATGCCCTCACGCGCTGCAAGAAGAAACCTGACGCGCCTATACGCGCACACGCGCTGTCAGACGCATGATTGATATTCAGCCACTCGCCCCCACGCGCACACGCACCCCACGCACCCTGACAGCTGAGCTGACTTCAGCATGACATCCTCTGATGACGTCAGCATGACGTCAGCATCAGCGCTGACCAGTTGACCGCGCGTGTCTGACACGCGCCGCGCGTGACATGTGAGCGCGTGAGCCCCACGCGCGCTAGCCAGCCGCGCGGCCCCTTGCCCGTTTCAGACTTCTACCATTTTTTTTTAATCAACAGCCACCGCACTTAGAACGCCGTGCCACCATCAAAATCAGTACATCTTTAATGTTTCAGCAGCAAACAAAATATATATATATACATAACAGATTACATATATATACCTATTTAATTACGAATTTTAATTAAAACAACTTTAAAAAATCATAATAATTAATCCACACATCAGAAAATTATGAAAAAACTACCCAGACGATCTACAACACTTGTAGAACCCAAATCTACAGTCAAAACAATTTTGAAAAACAATTTCTAATCAATCATAATTAATCCATGATATAACTTGCAAAAATCATAATAAATTCATACAAGATCATAAAATTCTGAAATTTTTATCACAGATCTATATGCATACAACCTATGCTCTAATACCATTGTAGGATTTTATACATCACAGAAGCATAGAAAAACATTTTCTTGATATAAAATCCATATAAACGCATACAAATCATGAATAAATCGAGGGATCGATAACTAACCTTTAATAGCGATCCAAGAATGATGAACGGAGATCCCTAACAGCTGCTCCTCAATTGTGAAGCACTCCACCGGTATCCACCAAGGGATCAAAATAATGGAGGGAGGAAGAGGTTGGGAGAATTAGTTGCCTCCCTTGCTTTTCTACTTTAGAATTAGGGTTTTTATTTGGGTTGAGGCAAATAGGGTTTATAATAGTATATTTATAGGCAAAATTTTCAGCAGAAAATTTTCCCATAAAATATTATTATTATTAACCCTTTAATTGATTATTCTTATTAACCAATTAACTAATAATTAAAACACCTTTTAATCATTAATCCCTTTTCTAAACACTTTAGAAAAATAATTATCTCACCTGATTTAATTTCCAAAAATTAAATTCTTAATTAATAATATTAAGAACTTTTCTTAATTAATTTATAATTAATTAAATCTCATTTAATCAATTATTAAATTTTGCTAATTAATTATTTATTTCACAAATAAATAATTACTAGCCATTATTAATTAATTCCTCCACCATTAAATCATTCTCTTTTATGGTGTGACCCTGTAGGTTCAATATTAAGCCGGTGGTAGAAATAAATAATAATAAAATTATTTTATCATTATTTATATAAATTCTCTAATTTATTAAATATGATTAATTAATAAATTAATCATGTTTATTCTACATCGTGAGGGATACTTCTCAGCATATCGCGACTATCCGGATAATACGAATTCACTGCTTAGAATACCAAGAACCTATTCAGTGAATAGTTACCGTATAATTAATTCCTTCTACCCTACAATGTCATGATTAAATATAAGGCAAGGAACTCATGTCAAGCCTATCTTATTTAATCATATGCTTTCCCATTCACTATGCTTAGTTCTAATTAATGTGAATTAGAAACTCCTTTCTAATTTCATTCACTCTGGCCAGAGATTCCTGAACTAGCATAAGTGGATCAGCATTGAGCATTCTCTTCCTTTCACTGGAAGGGGTAGATCCTTTATTGATCATACACTATCTTCGTGTACAAATTCCTACACCCAGTAGAGCCCTTATTATTGTCTCTGGAGACTAAGAACTAAACCAAAGTATAGTTCAGTATACACAAGATGACTATGATGACCTCAAGTCTAAGGATACTTGTACAACTATCACTATGTTAACATCTACTGACACGTGAGTGAACTCGATCAGTTGTTCAGCTGTGTGAGTCATGTTCAGTGAACTTATTCTATAATAAGCACCTACATACTAGCTATAGTGTCACCACACAAATGTCTATAAGAACAGACATCCTTCATAATGAAGCAAGCATAGTATGTATCGATCTTTGCGGATTACTAATTACCAGTTAGTAATCCTACGACCAGGAAATATTTAAGTTCAGAGTTATCATCTTTTAGGTCATATTATTATGATATCATTATAATCTATAAAAACCTTTACTCTAAACTATGGTATATCTTATTTAAACACTTAAATAGATAAAGCCCGCAATAAAACCAAAACAAGTCTTTTATTAATATCAATGAAATCAAAACATATTACATAAAAGTTATTCCTAAATCATCATACATGATTGGACTTAGGACACATCTCTTTCAATAAAAACACAAGTCTTTAAAACTTTCTGGTGGATTTGAATGTATCCACCAGATATATATATATCAAGAGAACCCTGTGTAGCTTGAATAGCTCACAGCTGCTTACAAATATGAACAACTAAACTTACAGAGAAATGCTAAGGATACTGCTTATAATTGTTTCTCTGAGAATGAATTTGCTTAGTCTTGTTGTTGTTCTATTTGCTACTTTTGGTTTATATATCACCAAGATTACACAGTAATAAGACAAGATAATAAAACAAAACCTATCAAGTCTAATACTATACTGCTTCACTACTCTATTCCAGCATCTTTGAATATCTTCATAATAGCATGGAAATGGAAATGCTTTTTTATTCTCAAAAACCCAGTTGAATAGGCTCCCACATTCCTTTTGCATACACTCGACGCATGTGACTGTGTTGTCACTGTCAACAGATGTTTGAATTGATCATCCGTCGGGTACATGATCATCTGTCGGGTTGCCTTGTTGATCATCCGTCGGGTAGCTTTGTTGATCATCCGTCGGGTAGCTATTTGGCACTTGACTTTATTTCATTTATGCAGAATTACAAGACATCATCTATTTACAATTAATCAACCTATTCTGCATATCTAATTACAGTCAACATGACTTATATGCTACTATAGAATCTATACATAGGTGTTTGCAGAAATGTGCTACATGACTTATTGTTACATAAGCTACTCACTCGATGGATGTCAAATCATCATCTGTCGGGACTATATTGAGTCATCCGTCGGGACTATATTTGATTATCCGTCGAGTGCTACATTTTTCACTAAGTTAAATCTACTAAGGTGTTTTGTTAATGAAATCATCAGGTTCACAACATATTCCCAACAATCTCCCCCAATTTATGCCTACTAGAATTGTAGCCATAAATTAAGAGAAACTTGATGATAACAAAACACTCTAAAAATACAGATTTAAAAAAAAATAGTAGATAAAACTAAACAGTGCTACAAAATTTACTGAAAAATTTACAAGACAAAGTGTACAAAGGTTTGCTCACAGTCATTTTCAAGGTGCTCCTCTAGCCTGAGCAGATTGATCTATTTCCTTAATGATCTGGATTTCTTTCCAAGCTTTCTGTTGTTTCCTTCTATCTGATTTTGGAGCTGTCTATGGAATTCAAGTTCATCAGATTCTGAAAGATCTAGCATTCCTTGCATTTCCAGAAGAGTCTCATTGCTAGAGATGCTCAACTGGTCCTCTAATATAAAGAATCTTCTAACTCCCTTATCATCCATGAATTCCATCAGCCAGTAGGGCCTTAGATGCACTCTACTCCCTATCTAAGGAATAGTTAAAGTCTTTGGGAGTGCATCTTTGGCTCTAATACTCCTCAGTTCTTCAATCTTCTTTATAACTAGGCTTCTAGCTATCACATTGAATCCAAAGTTCTTCTTGAAGGATGAATAAACTTTTATCAGCACAGATTGGCTCTCCTGAATAATCCTGTGAAGTGGCCATTGTATCTCTTTTCCTCCCTTGTACTTGAATACTAACCTTTCAGGTAGATTCCTGTAAGCATCAATCCCTCTAACTTCTTCCAGTTCTTCTAGATAGAGGTTTAGATCAGAAAATTCCTTGATGTCACAGATGTACATGATGTCTCCCTTGTTGACTTTGGTTTGAGCTTTGCTTAGGAATTTGTATCTGAGAGTTGAGGGCTTCACTTTCTTGACTGCTCTGGTCTTTGTCTTCTTTGACTTCATGAAATAGGGTAGACTGAGTTCAGGAATTGGTAGACTATCCCAGTCTATTGGCTCATCCTTTGGAATGATAGGTTCACCATGGAAATTCTTGGATGGATCTATCTTGAATTCTTAATGTGCCATAGAGGGCATAGATGTTTGAGTTGTTGTAGAAGTAGACTCTTTGGGAAAGTATCCTTCCATCTCCTCATCACTGAAATCCAATTTTCTCTTGATTATTTGCTTGTACCTTGGCTTCTTTGTCTGTGGAGGTTTATCTTGCACTAATTGATCTTGAGATTCAGCAATTTCGGATGGTTGTGCAGAAATTTATTTTGTGGGATTCACAGCTTGCAACTTGGCCAAGATAGCAGCTTGCTCCTTCTTTTGTTTGAGCTTTTTAGCATCTAGAACAGCTTGCTTCTTTTCTTGCTTCAATCTTGCCTTTTCTTCCATTTTTGCTTCAGCTAAATGAGGGTGTCCAGCCACCACACAAATTTCCTTACCATTTCTGAAAATCTTGGCAATTCTCCTTTTTAGAACTGAATCTGCAAGATCCTTGTAGAATGTTATAGACCTGGCCAACAGCTTCTTCTTATCAGGCTTTGGTGTCTCATATACTGTGTCCAATGGGTTCTTTAGTGAAGATTTTTGATAGTTCACCTTTGGCTTCAAAATTAGCTCAGCCTTTGGAGATTTGATGCAGGATGGCTGGCATCTTTCCATATTATCCATGCTCATATCATTCACAGAGATTTGCCTGACTTGAGAGTGATGAATGGCTGATTTTTCTTGCTTCTTTTCTAGACCAAACCTCTTTTGAATATCCTCATCAATTTTCTCCCAGTTTATTAGACTAAACTACTTCTTCTCAGCTTCTCTCAATATGGTTGCTGCTTCATTTATCAGATCAATGCTATCTTTAGCTGGTGGCTTTGGGAAAGCAATTGTTGGCACAATTGCTTTACTCACTTGAATGTTGAGCTATTTCCCCCCCTCACTTGAGCCTTTCTCCCCCTTTTTGTTATCATCAAGTTATGTGGGAGGGAATTGAGCAGTCACCAACTGTTGGAGTAGTGCAGTCTGAGTTTCTTGATTATTAAATATCTTGGCCATTGACTTCTCAACAGCAGATAATCTTGAGTCTATGGCCTCAACTTTCCTATTGAGATCAGCCTCCTTCCTTAGATTTTGAACTATTTCAATCATGGTGGTAGCAGGAAGTCTAGCATCCAACCTTTCTATGACATCCTGCTTTACTTCAGAAATTTCTTGCTTGATTGCATCCACACTCTGACTGTGTTGGAAGGCTTGAATTTTATGCAGCTGGAGTGCTTCAAAATGTGCTGTGAGTAGCTTCTTTGTGCTGGCATTGGAAGATGTCTGAATGGCTGTTTGGGTGTCATGAATTTGCTTGAATCGTGTTGATTGGAGATGTGAGTAGGAACATTCTTTTGTTAGCATCCAGGAAGGAACATCTGCATCTCCCCCTATGCTCATGCTATCTTCCTCATCATCCCCATCAGCATCCCCAAAAGAAGTTTCATCCAGTTCAAAATCACTGCCAATATTGGAAGGCATAGCAGTGATTACATCATTTGCTCTTTATAAAGATTGTGTAGTATGCACCAAGTTTAGCAATCTTTCAGCCTCCTCATTGCCCTGTACATCTAGAGTTTGGTAAGCTGTAACAGGGTGAGTAAATGTCTCAGCATCTAGGGAAATAGAATCTATAACAACTTGATATTCTTGCTGAAATAGCCTTTTCCATTCTGCATCACTGACATTCATTGACTCACTTACAATGGTTTCCATCCTTATCACTCCTGTACCTGCATTTCTCTCATGATCTCTCTTTTGTTGCATCAAGGTCTCACCTTGGCTCCCCACCCTCACACCCTCACCTTCACCATCTAAGGTGGGACTCCTCACACTCACTTTTTCCAGTCCTGAAGAAATGGACTGTATTGGTTCACTCTTTTCCTCTCCTTTTCCTGGGAGCAACCCAGACTCTTACTCATTTCACTCCCTTCCCTCAGTCCTATGAGTGATTGCACTACTACTAAGTCTTCTGCACTTGTAATAATTGATGAAATTTGAAGTTGTGCAGAGACACTCGATGGATAAGGAATATCCATCGGGTTGGCAGTTTGACTATCCGACAGATAACTGATGTTAAGCTTATCCGTCGGGATACAATCACTACTCGACGGATGAACAATATCCATCGAGTGAGTAGAAATGAATGAGTTTAGAGTGGAAACTATTGTGGACTCTGTGCAGATTGATGAAAATTTTGGCACAGATGTTTTAACAGTTTCAGAAAAAAATGGCAAGTGAGCCAACAAATCATCTAGAAGATGATGCTCACTTGCTTGGATTTTTGGCTTCTTCAAGAGAGTTAAAGATTGATAACTTGGAAGTGATGTGTTTATCATGTCAACATCCAAAGAGTGTGTGGGAGAATTTGGTATTTCAGGTGCTTCAATTATTTTTGGCTATGACTCCATATTTATTGGAGCCACATCAACCTGACTTTGAGAAGGTGCAGTGACTGTGTCTTTAGCACCAGTTTGCACAGTGTGTGAACCCTGTGCATCTCCAAGGGTCTTTGATTTCTTATTTCTAGTGTAAGTTTGGGGTGAGCTTGTGTCCCTTACCCTTTTGACCTGTGCTCTTGGCTGAGAGCTTGTTTCAATAGTAACATCCTTTTGGGAGGATGAAACCAGTAATGAGCTCATGCCCTTATTAAGCACTGCAGTTTGTTGGGAAACTGCAGTGTGGCTAGGCTGGGAAACACTCACCTCTCCAACCTTATCCTTAGGGTTTCTTTGTTGTTCACCCTGTCCCTCACCTTTCTTACCCACTTTCACACTCCCCTCTTTGGGTTTGGTGGATTTTACAACTGGCATCTTTTGAGAGACACCAGAGGGGGCTTTTTTTGTCTTTATTTTTGAAATTTTGGATTTGGTAGCTTGGGTAGGCATTTGTCTGTTCATAGACACAGATGCCACTGCTACACTAGAGGGCAAAGAAATAGTTGAGGTTAGAAGAGTAGAGACAGTTGAAATTACCTCACTTACCTGAGTTGCCTCCATAACTGGAAAATAGAAGAGTGGCACATCTTTGTGATGGTTTGCCCTGTTCAAATCTGTAATGATTCTCCTTTCTTGAAACCAACAATCTAACTTGTTGGTTGGTTTCTCAAGCACAATATCCTCAGAGAGGTGGTTAGCAAGTATCATTAAAAATCTAGCATAGTAAACATTTTTACCCCTCTTATTGAGCTCCCCTAACTTAAACCCTATCTCAAATATGACTAGATCACTAAAGTTGAAAAAATTAGCAGTTACTAGCATGTAAAGCATGTTGAGCATAGAGATATTAACTGAATCAAAATTGTTGATTTTACCAGAGAATACTTTAGTGACTACATCACACAGATAACTTCATTCCTTCTTAAGACCCAATCTCCTAATTTTACTTAATTTAGAAGTAGAGAGTGCTAGCCCATAGAATTAAGCATATTAACAATATTTATGTCTGTGTGTGGAGTAGTGACAGTATTATCAGGAAACTTGAAGCATGCTTTAACAATATCACTATTAACATAGAATTCCTTACCTTTAATAGTGAAAGTGATAGTCTTATCAGTTGAGTTGTACACTGCAGTCATCCACATTTCTTCAATAACCTCACAGTAGATGGTGGGTGATTCCAGCATGGCATAGTTGAGTTTGCAGTTCTTCACAAAATCCATCATTTTGTGGTAATCGCCAGACTGCTGAATCCCCTTTGTTCATAAGAGCCGTGAAGTTGTTCTTCTCATAGATAAATCCAGTTTGTGACATGATCTTGACGACTGGTGCCATTTTTAGAGAGTGAAAGTTGTATAGAGAGATGATAATTGCTTTTGAGAAAGAGAGAAGTTAGAGCAGATGAATTGAGAATAATAAAAGAAAAGAAATGAAAATGGATCATGCTTTTATACAATCTCAATAATAACTGTCAAAAATAATTAACTAAAATAAAGTGACCAATAAAAATTGCCCAAAATAGCCGTTAAAAAAATAAACTGTAAAAATTCCATCAATTATTCGTCGTGTTATGCTTACACACTGTAAGTAAACTCGATGGATAATGTTCAGAGAATTAACGGCTAGGATTTAGACAATTCGACGGATGAGGATAAACAGTTATCCGTCGAGTTATAAAATATTTCATAAAAATAATTGATTTTATTAACAAATCGTATTCCGACGGATGACCAAACTCGATGGATAATGATCATCCGTCGGGATGTAAATTTTGACTTAGCCAAAATTTCATCCAACACTGAAAAATCAATTAAATTTCTGGCTCCATTACAACTTGCAAATTATCTGAAAAGATTCAAGAGTAATTAAGCATACCTAACTCACTTACCAACCTTGAAAAGGTGGATTCATCCAGTGGCTGGGTAAATATATCTGCAAGCTATTTTTCACTTGGAACAAAATGTAGTTCCACAGTACCATTCATTACATGTTCTCTTATGAAGTGGTACTTGATGTCTATGTGCTTTGTGCTTGAATGCTGTACTGGATTTTCAGTGATGACAATTGCACTTGTGTTATCACAGAAAATGGGAATTCTTTCTACTTCCAGACCATAGTCTAGCAATTGGTTTTTCATCCATAAAATATGTGCACAGCAACTGCGAGCAGCAATATACTCAGCTTCAGTTGTAGAAGTAGAAACTGAATTTTACTTTTTACTGAACCAGGACACAAGCTTGTTTCCTAGAAATTGACAGGTTCCTGTTGTACTTTTTCTATCAATTCTGCAACCTGCATAATCTGCATCTGAATAACCAGTTAGATCAAAACCAGAATCTCTAGGGTACCAAATGCCAAGTTTTGGTGTTCCCTTGAGATATCTGAAAATTCTCTTAATAGCTACTAAGTGAGATTCTCTAGGATCACCCTGAAATCTAGCACAAAGATATGTAGCAAATATTATATCTGGCCTACTAGCTGTTAAGTACAGAAATGAGCCAACCATGCCCCTATAATGTGAAATATCCACAGACTTTTCAGTAGTGTTTAATTCAAGCTTAGTTGCAGTGGCCATGGGAGTTTTTGCAGATGTACAATCCATTAGATCAAACTTCTCTAAAAGATCATTAATGTATTTAGTTTGACTAATGAATATTCCATCACTAACTTGCTTAACTTGTAAACCAAGAAAGTAAGTTAGTTCTCCCATCATGCTCATTTCATACTTACTTTGCATCAATTTGGCAAACTTTTTGCAAAGTTTCTCATCTGTAGAGCCAAAAATAATGTCATCTACATAAATTTGAACAAGTATGCTAGAGCCATTAACATTTCTAAAGAATAAAGTTTTATCTACAGTACCTCTAGTGAAGTGATTCTCTAAAAGAAACTTTGACAAAGTGTCATACCAGGCTCTAGGTGCTTGCTTTAATCCATAAAGTGCTTTCAAAAGATAGTATACATGATCAGGTAGATTTGGATCTTCAAAACCAGGAGGCTGACTGACATAGACTTCTTTCTCCAAATATCCATTTAGAAAGGCACTCTTGACATCCATTTGATAGACCTTGAAATTGGCATGGGCTGCATAGGCTAAGAAGATTCTGATGGCTTCAAGTCTTGCAACAGGAGCAAAGGTTTCATCAAAATCTATTCCTTCTTGTTGACAATAGCCCTTAGCAACCAATCTAGCTTTGTTCTTGACTACTATCCCATTTTCAGCCATCTTGTTTCTGAATACCCATTTGGTGTATATTGGTTTCTTTCCTTTAGGCTTGGGTACCAGCTTCCATACCTTGTTCCTTTCAAATTGGTTTAGCTCCTCCTGCATAGTTAAAATCCAATTAGGATCCAACAAAGCTTTTTCTACCTTCTTTGGTTCTTCCTTAGATAGGAAACTGCTATATAGACATTCTTCTTGAGTTGCTCTCCTTGTTTGAACTCTAGAAGATACATCACAAATGATGAGCTCAAAGGGGTGATCCTTTGTCCATTTCCTTTGTTGAGGTAGATTAGCTCTAGATAAAGAGGCATCATTGTTGTCTTGATATGTGATTGAGTTTTGATTATTAGAAACTCCCCCTGAGTTTATGGATCTTTAATTTGAGAAATGGGAACTTTCTGTAAGTGATCTATTCTGACTTTCAGCTTCTTTTGATGACCGGACGGATGGTGAATTTTGAGTACCGACGGATGAAGCTGGTTGTCTCCCGACGGATAAAGCAGATTGTCTCCCGACAGATGAAGCATTTTGCAACTCGACAGATGTTGAATTTTATGCTTCATTGGTAGTAGATTTTTCTGCATTATCCTTTGATACTGCTTCTTGATCACTTTCATCATCACTATCATCACTAACTATCTTCACATTGTCAAATTTGAGGCTCTCATGGTAATCTCCATCTTGCAGACCTTCAATATTTTTATCATCAAACACAACATGTATTGATTCCACAACAATGTTGGTTCTCATATTGGAGACTCTATATGCTTTACCAACAACATATCCAATAAAAATTCCTTCATCTGCTTTAGCATCAACCTTCCCATTCTGATCAGTTTGATTTCTCAAGATATAACATTTGCAGCCAAAGACATGAAGAAAATTTAGAGTTGGCTTCTTGTTCTTGAACAATTGATAGGGAGTCATGCATTTTGCTTGATTAACCAGAGAAATATCTTGAGTGTAGCATGCAGTATTTACAGCTTCAGCCCAGAAATATGTTGGTAACTTTGATTCTTCAAGCATTGTCCTTGTAGCTTCAATGAGTGATCTGTTCTTCCTTTCTACTACTCCATTTTATTGTGGAGTTCTTGCTGCTGAAAACTCATGCATAATCCCATTCTCTTCACAAAATACTCTCATAACAGAATTCTTGAACTCAGTTCCATTGTCACTCCTGATTCTTCAAACTTTGAAATCAGGATGATTGTTGACTTGCCTTATGTGATTGAAGATGATTTCACTAGTCTCATCTTTAGACTTAAGGAAATATGTCCAAGTGAACTTTGAGAAATCATCTACAATTACTAGGCAAAATCTTTTTCTAGAGATGGACAACACATTGACTGGTCCAAACAAATCCATGTGCAGCAGTTGCAAAGGTTCTTCAATTGTTGAATCAAGCTTCTTTCTGAATGATGCTTTAATTTGCTTTCCCTTTTGGCAAGCATCACACAGTCCATCCTTAGAAAACTCCACTTGAGGAATGCTTCTAACCAGTTCTTTCTTTACAAGTTCATTCTTGGTCTTGAAGTTTAGATGTGATAGCTTCTTGTGTCATAGCCAACTTTCATCTTGACTTGCTTTACTGAGAAGACAAGTAACAGATTCTGCATTTGATGAGTTGAAGTCAGCTAGGTACACATTTCCTTTTCTCACTCCAGTGAGAACCACTTTGTTGCTCCTCATATTTGTCACAACACAGGCTTCTAAGTTGAAGGTTACTGAATTGCCTTTATCACAAAGCTGGCTGATACTCAACAAATTATGCTTGAGACCATCCACTAAGGCAACCTCCTCAATGATGTGTCTTTTGAAATCAAGCCATATCCCACAGTATAACCCTTGTTGTCATCTCTAAAAGTAATACTTGGGCCAGCTCTCTCCTTGAACTCTGTGAGCAGGGTAGAATCTCCAGTCATGTGTCTTGAACAACCACTATCCAAGTACCACAGATTCTTTCTGTTTCCCTGCACACACTAAAATCAAATCAAGTTGATTTTGGTACCCAAGTTTCCTTAAGTCCCGCCTTGTTAGCTTTCTTCTTCTGTTTCTTAGGTTTGATCTCATTTGAATTGAGGATATCAGATTCATCCTTAGTCATCTGAGTTGGACTTTTGAAACCATTCATTAAAACATAATTATCATGCACATTTTGATTAATAGGAAATGGCATGCTTGGTGCAAACATGTTATTCCAGTAGGGCATGCTAAATGGTATTTGAGGCATACTAAATGCAGCATAATAAAGATTAGGTGCAAATGGCATATTAGCAAATTGTGCATTCATATTCTTTGTAGATATATCGTTCATAGGCATAGAAGGCATGGCATTCATGTTGGGAAAAGGGGAGGGTACAGACATATGAGTAGGCATGGTAAGTTTGCAATTAACAGACAAATGATTAGCACTACCACACTTAACACAGATTTTTCTAGGAGCATATTTATCAGGTGTGTAGTTGCTATGTTTGTTAATCCCTACTTTCCCATTTCTATTGTTTTTCCTTTTAGCCTCTGTTTTAACCTCAATCTTTTCTAGTCTGTCATTCAATTGCTTGATAGACAGATGACCAACATTCACTTTCTTCTCCTTCTTCACTTGACTAGATTCTCCTGAAAAGAAGTTTTTGGAAACTGATCCATACTTTTCATTTAACTTGGCAAGTTTGAATTTACTCACAGGTTTGCTCACAGCCGACAGATGAGGATTTATGTCACTCAACGGATAATCCTTTTGGTTATCCGACGGATGACTCTCATCATCCGTCGAGTCTACATCTGTTAGCAATCCTTCAACCAAATTGGATTCCAGCTTCTCCTTATTCTTCTTCCAGGCTGCATCACAAAAGAACTCAATACCTTGAACTTTGGTGATTTGAGCATGAACATCTCTAGATGTTTTCCATGCCTTAATCACCTCCTCTTTTCGTTCAAGCTGCTTCTTCAAAATCTCTTCTTTCTTCAAGGACTCGGTTAATTCATCCTTAACAATCTTACACTCAATTCTCAATTTTTCAAATTCAATAAACTGAGACTCTAGCACAGTATTCCTCTTACTTAAAAACAAATTGTTTTCTTTAATTTTAGCATTTTCCTTAGTGAGAGACTTAAGTGTAACACGCAAATGATATAATTCTGTAGACATGTCATTGATAGCATCATTGCACTCAACTTTAGATAAATGTGCTAGGTTGGTGGTGATTACCTGATTACTTGAAGAACTTGTCTCTGTTTCATCAGACTTGGCCATTAGGGCTAGATTGACATAGCTGACATCCTCATCCTCATCCAGACCATCTGTTGCCCAGTCATTTTCTTGTGTAATGAAAGCCCTTTCCTTTTGTTTGAGCAACTCAAAATACTTCTGTTTATAATCCACAGGCTCAAACTTCTTCTTGCTGGAATCTGACTTTCTACACTCACTGGCAAAGTGCCCTGCCAAGCCATATTTAAAACATTTGAATTTTGATTTATCCACCATTTTTCTATTTGGCTTAGCTGCTCCAAAGTTCTTTTTGAACTTGAGCTTGGCAAATCTTCTGGAAAGAAATGCTAGATGTTCATCGGTGTCATCCATATCATCTTGGCTCAAAGAATCTTCATTTTCGGATACCAGCCCCTTGCCCTTGTTTTCACGGACCTTTGAAGTAGATTCAACAGCTTCTATCTTCATCTCCTTCTCTTTCTCTAACTCAGCAACCAGTGCAATGGACCCTCCTTTCTTTCTTCCTTTCTCCATTCTTTCATCTTGCTCTATTTCAAGCTCATAAGTCTATAGAATGCCATACAGTCTCTTTAGTGTAAACTCCTTGTATTCTTGTGAATTTCTCAAGGAGACTGTCATTGGTTTCCATTCTTTTGGTAGGGATCTAATAAATTTGAGGTTAGAATCTTTGGTTTGGTAGACTCTTCCATGCAGCTTTAGAGCATTTAGTATATTTTGAAATCTACTAAAGATATCAGTGAGAGTTTCACCTTCTTCAAAGTGGAAATGCTCATATTGCTGAATTAGTAACTGTATCTTGTTTTCTCTAACTTGTTCAGTGCCATCACAGATAATCTGAATTGTATCCCAAACTTCCTTGGCAGTTTTACAATTGTTGATGTTGTCAAACATGTCACCATCAACTCCATTAAACAGAATATTCATGGCCTTCTTGTCTTTCCTGACTTGTTCAATATCAGGATCTGACCATTCATGCCTTGGCTTGGGAACTGATGGCTCATTTCCAATTGCAACTCTCATTGGTACATGAGGGCCTCTCTCTATGCAATCCACATAGGCCTCATCTTGAGAAAGTAAATGAAGATGCATCTTTACCTTCCAGTGATGGTAATTATCTTTGTCCAGAAAAGGAATCTTGACTCCAACATCCTTCTTGTTCATCTTGTTGTTTGTTATGATCTTTAAACTCTTTGTTCTTCAAGAACTTGCTCTGATACCAATTGTTAGTCCCTAACAATGCAACACGAATTACAAAAGGGGGGTTGAATGGAATTCTTGAAACTTTTTCTGAATTATAAAATGTTCTAACTCAAAATATATATGTGAGTGTTTTGATTTGCAAAGTGCGGAATGACAAGTTAAAATGAATCAAAACACAAAGTAATAAAAACACAAGTCTTTAAAACTTTTTGGTGGATTTGAATGTATCCACCATATATATATATATATATATATATATATATATATATATCAACAGAACCCTGTGTAGCTTGAATAGCTCACAACAGCTTACAAATATGAACAACTAAACTTACAGAGAAATGCTAAGGATACTGCTTACAATTATTTCTCTGAGAATGAATTTGCTTAGTCTTGTTGTTGTTCTATTTGCTACTCTTGGTTTATATATCACCAAGATTACACAGTAATAAGACAAGATAATAAAACAAAACATATCAAGTCTAATACTATACTGCTTCACTACTTTATTCCAGCATCTTTGAATATCTTCATAATAGTATGGAAATGGCAATGCTTCTTTGTTCTCAAAAACCCAGTTGAATAGGCTCCCACATTTCTTTTGCATACACTCGACGCATGTGACTGTGTTGTCACTGTCAACATATGTTTGAATTGATCATCCGTCGGGTACATGATCATCCGCCGGGTTGCCTTGTTGATCATCTGTCGGGTAGCTTTGTTGATCATCCGTCGGGTAGCTATTTGGCACTTGACTTCATTTCATTTATGCAAAATTACAAGACATCATCTATTTACAATTAATCAACCTATTCTGTATATCTAATTACTGTCAACATGACTTATATGCTACTACAGAATCTATAAAAAGGTGTTTGCAGAAATGTGCTACATGACTTATTGTTACATAAGCTACTCACTCGATGGATGTCAAATCATCATCCGTCGGGACTATATTGAGTCATCCGTCGGGACTATATTTGATTATCCATCGAGTGCTACATTTTTCACTAAGTTAAATCTACTAAGGTGTTTTGTTAATGAAATTATCAAGTTCACAACATATTTCCAACAGTGAAAGAGTGTATCTTGCAGTGTGCATTTGATCCAACTTCAACCTTGTATCATTGGACTTAGAGATGTGATCTTGAACTACTTTGTGTAAGGCTACAAATGATTCTTTAAGTTGAGTTACACTTTTATCAATCCCACTGAGATCATACCCTGACATATGTTCTTAGAAGATTTTGAATTTGTTTTTTTATCTCGGTTTGAGAGGGGATGATTTGATCCATCTTTTCTCTTACCATCTTCATTACTTTGTCTTGATGTCCATTCAATGTTATTTATAGAGCTTTTCCAAAGTTGTGGAAAGACTTGATTTGAGCCTTGTAGACCTCATTGATGGCATCATATACCTCTTGTGGAGTGAGGGATCTGGCATTGCTTCCCAAGATTGTAATGTACTCTTCCCTGAATTTTGCCAACACAACATCCATCTCAATTGTGAATTCCCTGTCCAACCAAGCATCACAGTTGGCATCCTGACCTGCTTTATCAACAATATTTGCTTGATTTTCTTCAACATCAGCCTGGTAGCTGATCATGATAGCTTGGTAGTCGTGGTTGGACATGTTTGATGTGAGTAGTTGCTGGGATATCTGTGATAGGCCTCCAAGTTCATCAACTCTTAAATCTTCAATAGTGGAAGGTGTTGGATTTTTAACGCAGCGGGGCATGGCAAAACTCACATACAAAATCCAAATAAAAGCATATAAATCGTGAATAAAAATTCGAGGGATCGAATCTAACCTTTTAAAATAATTCGGAGACAACGATCAGAGATCCTTAGCAGTTGCTCCTCAAGTGTGAAGCACTCCACCGGTATCCACCAAGAAAACGATGTTAAGGAGGAGGAAGGAGGTGGAGAGAATTGGGTTTTCCAAACTTTTTGGGTTTTCGGGTTTGATGTGGGTTCGAATAAAATAGGGTCTATAATAGTGTATTTATAGGCAAAATTTTCAGCTGAAATTTTCCCATAAATATTATTATTATTATCCCATTTATTATTCTCATTAATAATTAAAACACCTTTTAATCATTAATCCTTTTTCTAAACACTTTAGAAATAATTCTCTCTCTTGATTTAATTTCCAAAAATTAAATCCTTTAATTAATAATATTAAGAACTTTTCTTAATTAATTTATAATCAATTAAATCTCATTTAATCAATTATTAAATTTGCCAATTAATTATTTATTTCACAAATAAATAATTATTAGCCATTATTAATTAATTCATCCACCATTAAATCATTCTCTTTTTATGGTGTGACCTTGTAAATTCAATATTAAGCCGGTAGTAGAAATAAATAATAATAAAACTATTTTATCATTATTTATATAAATTCTCTAATTTATTAAATATGATTAATTAATCACATTTATTCTACATCGTGAGGGATACTTCTCAGCATATCGCGACTATCCGGATAATATGAATTCACTGCTTAGAATACCAAGAACCTATTCAGTGAATAGTTACCGTACAATAAACTCCTTCTACCCTACAATGTCCCGATTAAATACAAGGCATGGATCTCGTGTCAAGCCTATCTAATTCAATCACTTGCTTACCATTTACTATGCGTAGTTCTATGCAAATTAGAAACTCCTTTCTAATTTCATTCACTCTGGCCAGAGATTCCTGAACTAGCATAAGTGGATCAGCCTTGAACATTCGCTTCCTTCACTGGAAGGGGTAGATCCTTTATTGATCATACACTATCTTCGTGTACAAATTCCTATACCCAGAAGAGCCCTAATAATTGTCCCTGGAGACTAAGAACTAAACCAAAGCATAGTTCAGTGTACACAAGATGACTATGATGACCTCAAGTCTAAAGATACTTGTATAACTATCACTATGTGAACAACTGCTGACACGTGAGTGAACTCCATCAGTTATTCAGCTGGGCGAGTAATGTTCAGTGAACTTATTCTATAATAAGCACCTACATACTAGCTATAGTGTCACCACACAAATGTCTATTAGAACAGACATCCTTCATAATGAAGCAAGCATAGTATGTACCGATCTTTGCGGATTATTAATTACCAGTTAGTAATCCTACGACCAGGAACTATTTAAGTTTAGAGTTATCATCTTTTTAGGTCTCACTATTATGATCTCATCATAATCCATAAAAAGCTTTACTCTAAACTATGGTATATCTTATTTAAACACTTAAATAGATAAAGCCCGTAATAAAAATAAAACAAGTCTTTATTAATATCAATGAAATCAAAACAGATTACATAAAAGTTATTCCTAAATCCTAATACACGATTGGACTTAGGACATATTCCTTTCAATCTCCCACTTGTACTAAAGCCAATCACTCTGGTATCTAATACCCATCTTGACGATCAAAGTGACTTTCATAAAGTAGCTTTGTGAGTGGGTCTGCTATGTTGTTATATGTGTCAACTCTAATTCAATACAATATAAGAAATGTAACCGCACTCCCACTAACCCTTTTGTAGACGCATGGTTCATCTTCGTTTTTTGATAAAATCAAACTCTTTGATTGTCTCATCAAAACGAATGTTCCATCTTTCGAGAAGCCTGCTTTAAACCACATATGGTTCGCAGCAGCTTACCCACTAGGTTTTCATTTCCCTTGAAAAGAAAACCATCTGGCTATATGCCAGATCTCATAATCGTAGTAAGCAGCAATTGCAAGCAAAATCCGAACTGATTTTAACAGGGCTATAGGTAAAAGGTTTCATCAAAGTCAATCCATTGCCTTTGTTTGAATCCTTTTGCCAAAAGCCTGGCCTTATAGGTCTCCACCTGGCCATCTGCTATAATCTATCTTTTGTATACCGTATACATAGATTCCATTCTGGATTTCATGGCACTATGCCATTTCTCTGAGTCAACACTACTCATAGCCTCATTATAGGTCACAGGGTCGTCATCATTAATGATCGACAACTCATTGTCATTCTCAATGAAAAGGCCATATTACCTCTCAGGTTGGCGAGACACTCTCCCTGACCTATGAATGGGCTGTTCCACAAAAGGTTGTTCAGTCAGAACAGGTGTTTCCACTCGATCTGTAGTAGTTTGTGCTTCTTGAACTTCATCAAGTTCAATTTTGCTCCCACTATTTCCTTCAAGGATAAACTCCTTTTCCAAGAAGGCAGCATGTCTGGAGACAAACACCCGATGATCGGTGTAAAAGTAATATCCTAAAGTCTCTTTAGGATATCCCACAAAACTACATTTTACGGATCGATATTCCAGCTAATCTGGGTCAACTTTCTTGACATAAGCTGGACATCCCCAAATCTTAACGTGTTTAAGACTCGGTTTCCTTTCTTTCCATATCTCATACGGAGTTTGAGGAACAGATTTGGAAGGCACCTTATTCAGTAAATATGCTGAGGTTTCCAATGCATAACCCCATAGGAATACTGGAAGATTTGCATAGCTCATCATGGACCGAACTATGTCTAACAAAGTTCGATTTCTCCTTTCAGATACCAATCTGGAGGAGTCCACTGGGAGACTATACCATTTACTTTGAGATAATCTAGAAACACTCCATTAAAGTATTCACCACCTCGATCTAATCGAAGAATTATAATACAATGTTTGGTTGTTTCTCCACTTCATACTTATACTCTTTGAACTTTTCAAAGGCTTCAGACTTGTGTTTCATCAAACACATATCCGAATCTAGATCTATCATCTATGAAAGTAATGAAGTATGAAAATCCACCCATGGCTTGCGTAGACATCGGTCCACATACATCTGTGTGTACCATTCCTAGAAAATTTGCAGCCCTCTCTCCATGTCTACTAAATGGAGACTGCAGTGCCACAACGAAGTGATATTTTCATCATCCCTTTTCTTTTATTAGTTTGTTCAATCTGAAGTAAATTATGTCACATATATTCAGACCATTATTTAAAGTACCACGCCCATAAAGAATATTATCTCTAAGAATAGAACATTCATTATTCTCAATAATAAATGAAAATCCAGCCAAGTCTAACATGGGAATAATATTCCTCACAATTGAGGGAACAAAATAACAATTATTTAAAACAATAGTCTTGCCCGTAGGCATATGTAAATGAAATGATTCTACATCTTCAGCAGCAACTCTTGCTCCATTTCCATCAGTAGAATCACCTCCTCTTCCTCAAGAGTCCTACTTCTCCTTGGTCCCTGCAACAAATTGCAGATTTGAGAACCACAGGCGGTATCTAATACCCAAGTAGAAATTTGATTTAATGACATATTCACTTCTATCATGAACATACCTGAATCAGAAGCGGTAGTCTCACTACCCTTCTTCTTCTTCAATTCTGCAAGGTAAACCTTGCAGTTCCTCTTCCAGTGCCCCACCTTGTTACAGTAAAAGCAAACAACTTTGCTCTTGGGGTCTTCGGCTTTTGGTGGAACCGGCGTTTTCTCACCTACTTTCTTCTTCTTGGAAGAGTTCCTCTTCCTTTTCTTAGGATTGGAACCTTCACCAATTAGAAGAACAGAACTCTTCTTAGGGGGAAAATTCGATTCCCAGTCTTTAACATGTTGTGGAGTTCAGGTAGGCTGACATCCAACTTATTCATGTGAAAGTTCAAAACAAACTGCGAGAACGAAATCGGAAGCGATTGCAAGACCAAGTCTTGGCTCAGCTCCCCATCCATGACAAAACCAAGTTGTCCAAGACGTTCAATCAAATTGATCATCTTAAGTACATGGTCATTCACAGATGATCCCTCAGACATCCTACAACCGAACAGCTCCTTCGATATCTCATATCGAGCTGTCCTCCCCGCCATATCATACAACTCTTGTAGATGCATGAGGATAGTGTGAGCATCCATATGCTCATGTTGCTTCTGTATCTCAATGTTCATGGAAGCTAGCATGATGCATTGAGCAACATTTGCATCATCTATCCACTTACGATACACAACATGTTCATCATTATGTGCATCACTAGCAGGTTCAGTAGGCTTAGGTGAGTTAATCACGTATTCCAGCTTCTCAATCCTGAGAACAATTCTCAAGTTTCGAAGCCAGTTTAGCATAATTAGGACCAGTCAATTTGTGAGCATCTAGTATGCTCCTGAGTGATAGTGCAGAAGACATAACGTACAAAGTAAATCTGTAAATGATAAACACATAACAACACTTAGCAAATATTCAATTTCATTTTAAAACACTACATGAATCGGGTCTTTATTCATAAGTGGCTCCCATTAGTTTTCCTAATTTATTCAACCCCCTACATGAAAAATTAAGCATTCATAATGCTAGTGGGAATAGGGATCCTACATTCCATTACACAACCCCGGCTGTGGCACGAAACGCCATATAATGTTCAATAGGCAGACAACTCTTGTCAATTACATCTAATGTTATTCCCTAATCAAACTTTAGCCTCTTGAATAATTGAGTCACGGCTGTGGCACGACAAACTCAATATTCTAAGTCAAGTCTAACCCAACATTCCGTACAATTGAATCAGTCCCCAAAGGCCCACGGCTGTGGCACGTAACGACCTTTAGATTCTTATTCAATGTACACATCTCTATGTAATAGACAAGTATTTCTTATTTCGAAATCAAAGCCCTCGGCTGTGGCACGAAACGACAATGATTCAAAAATAAGAACTACTTTCTACCATGTTGGAAGACTATGACCGACACAAGGCCGTTGTGTCATTGGCCAATTACTACTTGATATTATTTAATTTTAAAGGGATTATATTACGTTACAATCATAATCATATTATAAAGAAATTCTTCCTTTTAAATTAAATATTTCAAATCAATAATCAATAATCAGATGATTCCCAGATCGGGTGGAGCATTGTCAAGAGGCGTCACTTAATAACCCTTTCTTACAGATAGAAATCTGTTGTTGACATAATCATCCTTTCTCTCATATCGAAAATTCATATTCAATTACGTGTTTCATAAACACAAGAATCTCATGATTGTATTCATAATATTATTATTAAGGTTATGTAACAATTTCACTATACTAGGTTGTCTAACAAACGCCTTATGTTTATTTAAGTTCACCTAAATCTATCATCACAAGATAAACTAAGCATATATCACATATATAAACATGAATAAACATCAAGGTAGGCATGTTACATCATCTAGCATATAGGTCTAAGCATTATACATCTCTATGTATCACATGAAGCATTTAAAAGCAACTAAAACAGTTAAAAATAGCTTTAAAACACTTCATGGAATATAAACAGTTCAAAACTTTTATATAAACTAAAATTGATCACTCCATTAGATCCGTCTCGGAAAAACGAATCCAACGGTATATTGCACGCCCAAAACGGAGTTACGAAACTCCCAGAAAATCAATTTTAAAATCAACAGACGGGCTGTAACGCATTACAGGAACGCGTTACAAGCCCTGTAACGCATTCCGGTGATGCGTTACACCCCTTTTAAGCCATTAAAGGGTGTAACGGATTCCGTGAATGCGCCACAGGTGTGTAACGCATTCCCAGAATGCGTTACACCCCTATTTATTTTTTTTTTTTGTTTTTTCTGCAGCAGCCGTCACTTTCCTCAATACCCGTGCCGCCGCCTGACTTCTCTGTGTCTTTGTCAGCCTTCTTTTCTTTCCGTGCAACATTCAACAGGTAGTAGATAACACAGACAGTACTAATATATATACATACATGCAATTCATATATATACATATATCTTTATTTAATTACGAATTTAATTACAATAACTTCAAAAATTCATAATAAAAAATCTATACATCCTAAAATTATGAAAAAAATACCCAGACGATCTACAACACTTGTAGAACCCAGATCAACATTCAAAATTATTCTGAGAAACGATTTCTCATCAGACAAAATTAATCCATAAAATAACTTGTAAAAATCATAATTAATTCATACAAGCACATAAAATTCTGAAATTTTTACCATAGATCTATATGCATACAACCTATGCTCTGATACCATTGTTGGATTTTTAACGCAGCGGGGCATGGCAAAACACTTTTTCACATACAAAATCCAAATAAAAGCATATAA
Source organism: Apium graveolens (assembly GCF_009905375.1). Lineage (NCBI taxonomy): Eukaryota > Viridiplantae > Streptophyta > Magnoliopsida > Apiales > Apiaceae > Apium > Apium graveolens. Next base: position 36,727,834 of record NC_133656.1, on the reverse strand, counting down.
ATCGTGAATAAAAATTCGAGGGATCGAATCTAATCTTTTAAAATAATTCGGAGACAACGATCAGAGATCCTTAGCAGTTGCTCCTCAAGTGTGAAGCACTCCACCGGTATCCACCAAGAAAATGATGTTAAGAAGGAGGAAGGAGGTGGAGAGAATTGGGTTTTCCAAACTTTTTGGGTTTTCGGGTTTGATGTGGGTTCGAATAAAATAGGGTCTATAATAGTGTATTTATAGGCAAAATTTTCAGCTGAAATTTTCCCATAAATATTATTATTATCCCATTTATTATTCTCATTAATAATTAAAACACCTTTTAATCATTAATCCATTTTCTAAACACTTTAGAAATAATTCTCTCTCTTGATTTAATTTCCAAAAATTAAATCCTTTAATTAATAATATTAAGAACTTTTCTTAATTAATTTATAATCAATTAAATCTCATTAAATCAATTATTAAATTTGCCAATTAATTATTTATTTCACAAAAAAATAATTATTAGCCATTATTAATTAATTCATCCACCATTAAATCATTCTCTTTTTATGGTGTGACCCTGTAGGTTCAATATTAAGCCGGTAGTAGAAATAAATAATAATAAAACTATTTTATCATTATTTATATAAATTCTCTAATTTATTAAATATGATTAATTAATCACATTTATTCTACATCGTGAGGGATACTTCTCAGCATATCGCGACTATCCGGATAATATGAATTCACTGCTTAGAATACCAAGAACCTATTCAGTGAATAGTTACCGTACAATAAACTCCTTCTACCCTACAATGTCCCGATTAAATACAAGGCATGGATCTCGTGTCAAGCCTATCTAATTCAATCACTTGCTTACCATTTACTATGCGTAGTTCTATGCAAATTGGAAACTCCTTTCTAATTTCATTCACTCTGGCCAGAGATTCCTGAACTAGCATAAGTGGATCAGCCTTGAACATTCGCTTCCTTCACTGGAAGGGGTAGATCCTTTATTGATCATACACTATCTTCGTGTACAAATTCCTATACCCAGAAGAGCCCTAATAATTGTCCCTGGAGACTAAGAACTAAACCAAAGCATAGTTCAGTGTACACAAGATGACTATGATGACCTCAAGTCTAAGGATACTTGTACAACTATCACTATGTGAACAACTGCTGACACGTGAGTGAACTCCATCAGTTGTTCAGCTGGGCGAGTCATGTTCAGTGAACTTATTCTATAATAAGCACCTACATACTAGCTATAGTGGCACCACACAAATGTCTATGAGAACAGACATCCTTCATAATGAAGCAAGCATAGTATGTACCGATCTTTGCGGATTATTAATTACCAATTAGTAATTCTACGACCAGGAACTATTTAAGTTTAGAGTTATCATCTTTTTAGGTCTCACTATTATGATCTCATCATAATCCATAAAAAGCTTTACTCTAAACTATGGTATATCTTATTTAAACACTTAAATAGATAAAGCCCGCAATAAAAACAAAAAAAGTCTTTATTAATATCAATGAAATCAAAACAGATTACATAAAAGTTATTCCTAAATCCTAATACATGATTGGACTTAGGACATATTCCTTTCAGAAGGTTGATTTTCAGTGTCTTAGAGCCATTGAGAGATGAGGTGTGTTTGAGATGTGGAGGGTTGTGAGTCAGAACCACCTGTGACTGAAGTCACAGTTTTACTCACAGATTGCTCTGTGTTTATGAAAGTGTGTTGTCCTCCACTTGTAGTGGGAACCTCCAATTGAATTGGAGGGGATTTGGCTAGGTTACTGTCATGTACACCAGCCTTAAACCCTTGTGCTTCTTGGAAAGCACTGTCATATGAATGTGATGGCCTTGCCTCCCCTATAGCAGGATCATTGGCAATTGTACTCCTAGCATCTACTGCCAAGGCAATTTCTGCTAGAGTTTTGAGGGGAGTTGTTCCTACATAAGGAACCTCCAATCCCATTTTTATAGGAACTTCTGTACCAGAAACAATGGTATCTCCAATTATAGCTCCTCTGGGATGTAAAATATATCTCTTATCACCATCCCCATAGTGTATAAGACAAATGTATGCATTTCGATTAGGGTCGTATTCTATAGTTACGATTGGAGAGGATTTAGATAGCTCTCCCCCCCAGGAGTACTACCCTCAATCCTTACAGTCTGTGAAGATTGATTTGCACATGAAGGTGCATTTAGTATCTCCATGGGGTTTTCAATAAAACTGATGAATCCCCCATGGTTTTGATGGTGTCATTAAGGTCTACCCCAGCTAGTAGCCTCTCACCATCTAAATGAAGTGTCTGGGTGGTGAGAAGACTTTCTACAAGGTGCATTGGGGTGAATGCTCATTTTAATAGACGCACCCCATTGAGAGGATGTATCTAGAGTCTGTTTAGTCCCCACTTTTACAACTGCATCCTGTTGGGAGGATATAGAGGTAGCTTAAGTGGTCATCTCATATTTCTTACTCTTCTTTGATCTCTAGACCGAGGGTGTCTCAGCTTCTGTTTGATCCTCACCACTCTCAGTTATAACTGCTAAGGTTACCTCCTTTCTCTTCCTTTTACTCACCTCATCCTTTTGAGAAGATGAGGTGGTTGGTTTCCTAGCTACTAAGGGTTTTGAAGAAATGGTTTCAGCTTGGGAAGATCCCTGTGGGTGTTCATGTGTTTGTACTGCCACAGATTCAAGGATCATAGCTGAGTTAGATTGTACATTTGACCTCATGCCAGGCATTGGTTAAGGGTAAGTCCTAAACCTCTCCAACATGAATGGAGTGATTTTCAGACTTACATTTATCTTATTCTTTGTAGTAAGTAAACCAAATATTATTTTGGACACTTACTTACAATTGCCTATTCTTGTGCTATCTATACCATTTAATAAATGTATGTCTGCTACTTTATGATTTAAAGTGGACATAACAAATCTAGGAAAGAAAATTTACTTACCTCTAGTTGATAGGGGCATTGTTAGCCTGTTGCAAATCTTCCAGGATCAATAGACTAATATTCAAGTGTCTGTTATGGGCTATTGAGTACACCAGCTTCTACACCATACTTGAAATGTTGACATACCATGTCTTCCTGCATGTGGAGGCCCTCACCACAGAATCAAGGACAAAGGACAACTCCTTCCTTATATTGGTCATGTTCAAACTTGATAAGTTGATTCTTCCACCATAATTGATGAAGTCCAGAAACTCAGTCAGCTCATCGAGAATTGGCATCTCCACCAGATTTGCAGTTGGCAGCCCCAAATCTCTATTTACATCTTGCTCATTAAACTCAATTTGTTGTCCTCCAACTGAGCAAGTTACCACATGAGACAAAGAATTGTCATTCATAACAGTCCTTACCACAGCTGTTGTTTTAAACTCATGCAGCACATCTAGGTACAACACTGGGTTAGCAGTTAAAGCTCTTGCAAGGTAAGATTCAGACAGAAATTTCACAAACCCCTTGAAACTATCAGGGGCTTGGTTAGCATTGGTAAAAGTCAGGTAGTTTGTTCCTTTCTCTGGAATAGAGGCTCTTGCAATATTGAGTGCCATTGTTGATTGATGAGAGTGAATGGGTAAGAAATTTTTTTAAGAAAGGAGTGAAAACGAGAGAGAAATCGGTTTTTGCTTGAAAGACTAGGTCACTTGAGATCTCGAAAATTGTAAGTATGTATAATTATCGAGATGTCTGGGTATTTATAGTAAAAGCAAATGACTTGTAAAACTCAAAAATAGACGTTTGGAACTAGTCTATCGAGAAGTCATTTTAAGAAATGAAAAACATATCGAGAAGTCATTTTAAATTACTCTTGTAGAGAACTAAAAATTGACTTATCGAGATGTCAAATAAATACCCAGTTTGTCCAAAAATGGGCTGAATTAATTCTAACTTTTATTTGAATAAATTCAAAATAAAATTAGAATAAATTTGCCAATAGTATTTTACCAAAATAATTTATTAAGTTAAATTATTTCAGTTCTGAGTTATTGAGAAGTCTAAAAATTATACTTGTATAGAACTCTGTGAATTAACACTACTAGAAACTCTACAAGGAATTATCGATAAGTCATAATAAAGCTTATCGAGAAGTCACTAGAGAAGTCAGTGGATTGACTTGTCGAGAACTCACTCGAGAAGTCTTAAAATGACTTGTCAATAAGTCAGTTAGACTTATCGAGAACTCAGTTCTCTATATACTTTTGAACAATTTAATTATGCCTTGTGTTGATTTTACATATTAAGGATGTAAATTTACAACTAAGCAGTTTACTCAGAATTTGAAAAATTCCAAGCTAAAATTTTTGTTTTGAAAAATAAATATGCAGAGATTTCTGAAATATTTATGATTCATATTTCAGTTAATTTCCAATTAAATCAAATTAATTTTGATTTACTAGAAATTAATCTGCTGCAACACATTAGCTGAGTTCTTGCCTTAGGATGAAGAATTAAGCATTCCAATTTCACCTACAAGTCTGGTGAAAGTTGCTTCATCCAAAGGTTTAGTAAAAATGTCAGCTAATTATTTTTCTGTTGGAACCAAAATGAGCTCAATGGTACCATTTGTAGCATGTTCTCTAATAAAGTGGTACCTTACATCAATGTGCTTTGGTCTAGAATGATTAACTGGATTAGCCACTATAGATATAGCACTAGTATTGTCACACATGATAGGAATTTTATGTAACACTAGGCCATAATCCATTAGCTGATTTCTAATCCAAAGCACTTGAGCACAACAACTTCCTGCAGCTATGTATTCAGCCTCTGCTATAGAAGTTGATACAGATTGTTGTTTTTTGCTATACCAGGATACAAGTCTTTGACCAAGAAATTGATAGCTTCCACTAGTACTCTTTCTGTCAACCCTGCATCCAGCAGAATCTGCATCTGTGTAGCCAACAGCTTTAAAACCAGTTCCCTTAGGATACCACAATCCCAAGTTTGGAGTCCCCTTCAAATATCTGAAAATCCTCTTTACAACCATCAAGTGTAATTCTTTTGGATTGGCTTGAAATCTTGCACACAGACATGTTGCAAACATGATGTCTGGTCTACTTGCAGTTAAGTAAAGCAATGATCCAATCATTCCTCTATAGCTTGATATATCTACACTCTTGCCTTTTCTCTCTTCATCCAACTTTGTTACTGTAGACATAGGTGTAGAAGTAGGTGAACAATCAACCATACCAAAAATTTTCAATAAGTCCTTGACATACTTAGTTTGGCTGATGAAGATTCCATCACTTCTTTGACTGAATTATAGTCCAAGAAAGTAACTTAATTCCCCCATCATACTCATTTCATATTTATTCTGCATAAGCTTAGAAAATCTTTGGCAAAGCTTTTCATTAGTAGAACCAAAGATGATATCATCCACATAGATCTGAACTAGGATCATATCTTCACCATATTTCTTGTAAAAGAGAGTCTTGTCTATAGTATCTCTAGTATAACCATGTTTCAGTAGGAATACTGACAATATATCATACCAAGCTCTAGGTTCCTGCTTTAGTCCATATAGAGTCTTGAGTAATTTGAACACAAAATTTGGAAATTATAGATCTTCAAAGTCAGGTGGTTGTTGCACATAAACATCTTCTTCTAACTCACTATTTAGGAAGGCATTTTTGACATCCATTTGATACACTTTAAAATTTGAATGTGCAGCAAATGCTAAAAAAATCCTTATTTCTTCAAGTCTTGCAACTGGAGCAAAAGTTTCATCATAATCAATTCCTTCTTCTTGTGAGTAGCCTTTTGCAACCAACCTTGCCTTGTTTCTGGTAACTATACCATTTTTATCCATCTTGTTCCTGAACACCCATTTTGTTCCAATAATGCTTCTATTTTTTGGTGCAGGAACTAACTCCCAAACTTTGTTCCTTTCAAACTGATTAAGTTCCTCTTGCATAGCAGATATCCAATCAGGATCCATTAGAGCTTCTTCAGTTTTCTTGGGTTCTATTTGAGACAGAAAGCATGCATGTAGGCACTCATTAGCAGTTGCACTTCTAGTCCTCACACCAACAGTAGGATCAGCAATAATTGCTTCTCTAGAGTGACTCATATCCCACTTCCTTGTATAAGTTTGTTGATTTGTGCCTTCATCATATTTTTCATTATTGGTATGACTGCTAGATCATTCTTCTCTTTCTCCCCCTGAGTTTGTGCTATCAAATTCAGGTGTTTGAGATGAGCTTCCATTCCCATGATTTTTCTGTTCAGTAGTCTCTTCATTTATCATTTGTTGTGCATCAACTTCCTCTTTTCCATCAGAATCACTATCAATGTTGAGGTTTTCAAATGCAAGGACTTCAGCTTCATTTTCATCAAGGCATTCCAAGCCTGGACACTTGTCATCATCAAAAGTCGCATCTGTACTTTCCATAATCTTCTTTTGATCTATCACATAGACCTTGTAGGCAGTTCTCTCCCATTAATATCCCAGAAAAATTGCTTCAAAAACTTTTGAGTCAAATTTTCCTATATTTTCAGAGTTGTCTTTCAAAATGTAATACTTGCTTCCAAACACATGAAGATGCTTTACAATAGGCTTTCTTTTAGACATGATTGAGTATGGTGATTTTCCATGTGCCTTGTTAATGAGATATCTGTTTAGAGTGTAACATGCAGTGTTAACAGCTTTTTCCCAGAAACTTGTTGGCAACTTGGCATCTTGCAACATTATTCTAGCAGCTTCAACTAGTGTTCTGTTCTTCCTTTCAACTACTCCATTTTGTTGAGGTGTTCTAGCTGCTGAGAATTCTTGAACAATGCCTTTGTTTTTACAGAATTCATTCAATGTTGCATTTCTGAATTCTGTTCCATTGTTACTTCTCAATCTTTTTACACAATTGTGATCTTCAGCCTATATTTCTATCTTCTTGATGTGCTCAATTATGATGTGTGGAATATCATCCTTAGAGTGCATAAACTCTACCCAAGTGTATCTTGAGAAATCATCCACCATCACAAGTGCATATTTATTTCTAGTAATAGATAAGACATTTACTGGTCCAAACAAGTCCATGTGAATAAGTTACAATTGTGCACTTATAGAATTCACAGTTTTTGACTTGTGACTTGATCTTTTCATTTTTCCTTTCTGAAAAGTTTCACAAACTTCAACTTGATCAAACTCCAGTTTAGGCATGTCTCCTACGAACTCTTTTTTGACTAAGGTGTTAGTTGCCTTGAAATTCAAGTGAGACAACTTCTTATGCCATATCTTGTTTTGTTCTTCTGATGTCTTGGTGTAGAAGTAACAAATTCCATCCTAATTTGTTGAGTCCAAGTCTGAAACAAACAAGCTTCCTCTCCTTGCCCCTTTCAGAGCAACTTCACCAGTTTTCTTGCTGATAAAAGTGCATTCTTCTTTGTTGAATAAGACTTCAAAACCTTTGTCTGTAAATTGGCTAACACTGAAAAGACTCACTTCAAGACCAGCTACTAGTGCTACATCAACAATGACAACCTTTTCAGAAACAATCTTGCCATATCCCATTGTGAATCCTTTGCTGTTGTCTCCAAAGGTCACCAAAGGGCCAACCTTCTCCTCAAACTGTGATAGCAGGGCCTTATCACCTGTCATATATCTGGAACTAGACCCAGAAATACTGGTATACGACACGTGAACATGGTATAAAACGACACGAATAATTAGTGTTTGGGTTCGAAAGTTTGGTACATGAACACGAAAGTACACGAACACGAAAAAACACGAATATAATTAGTGTCGGGTTTGGGTTTCCAATATAGGTACACGACACGGAATGAAAGTACACGGAATAAATAAATAATTAAATTTTTAAAAATATATAATATACATATATATACTAAATACCAAATGTGAATTTTACATATTATAAATAACCTATATATAACTGTAAATACTAAAATATATCTTATTGTTCCTTCAATATGTGAGTGAGCACTTCACGATTTAATTATCTATTGCATTTTTTAACAATTAATATTTTTCGTATATAATCTGATTACTTTAGTGTACTAAAGCGGGTAAACACAAATATATTAGTTTCGGGTTATTGCCACCAAATTGGTACACGAATGCAAATCTGGGTCGGGTTCGGGTTTGAGGTTTGGTACACGAAAATACACGGAACGTTTGTACACAACACGGAACGTTTCCAGGTCTATCTGGAACACCCACTGTCAATGATCCATATGACTTTCTTCACTTTTCCCTGCACACAATAAGTTTTAAGTGTGTTTAGCAACCCAAGCAGTGTTGGGTACTTCCTTCTTGTTAACTGATTTAGCAGAAGTAGAATGAGTTATTTCAGATAAAATAGAATTTAATGACTATTATGCATTTTCCCTATATGATGTAAACCCAACTTTTGTTTCCTTGAGGTCTACTCTCAGTTTGTGACAACTTTTCATCACTTTCAAGTTACAAGGGATGCAATCAAACTTGTCACATAATGAGTAGGGATCATTTGCATCTGCTTCATTGTATTTGCATGCTCCTTCAGCTAGCTTGCTAACAACCTTTTTACAAAGGTGAGTTAGATGATTTACAGAGCCACATTTTTCACACTTCTTTCTTGCAGCATCTGCAACATAAGCAAAATTATTGCTTTTGTTTATCCCAATTTTTCCATTTCTATTTTTCTTCTTCTTTCTTGCATCTTTAGTCTTGGTTTCTTTGACAGGTGTCTTGGAGCTTTGATTATCCATGAGCTTCTCTTCAGTTTTGAAGGATTGACTTGCTTCAGCATCTTTCTTCTCATTGTCTTCATCAGCAATTTCTTACTTGATAATTAACTCTACTTCACTGAAGTTGACCTCACATGCCCTGAACATAGGTGAATTAACCTTTTTCAGGATGGTTGGAACATTTTCAATTTCTGTTGCTTTCCCTTGTCACATATATTCTTCTTCTTGCTGTTCAAGGCATCATAGTCAAGACCAATAGCAATGTTTGCATATGGCTTGTTTTTCTCATGGTATTGTCCAATTAACTCAGATGCATTCTTGAAGGATTTCAATTTAACTTCATTCTTTTCCAGCTTCTTCCTTAGCACTGCTTCAATTTCACTTGCACAATTTAGCTTGTTCTTCAGATATGCATTTTCTTATCTTACGGTTTCAAGCTCCACCAACAACAATTCAGCTTCTTGTTTCTCACTTTCAAGCTTCTCATTTATCTTTATCAGTCTGCTAACTTCTTCATTAACGGCAACCATACTTGTATGTATGTGAAACATTTTTGTGCTCATCTTTTCTACAGTTTCCTTATATTGACTCACATTTAAATTAACGGTAGTGAGAGTTGGTACCTGTGATTTTGATGAGGATGATTCTCCTTGCTCCAAGGCCATTAAAGCATAATTTCCAACTTCCTCATCTTCATCATTATCATAATCATCCCAACTTTTTCCCTATGCAATATAAGCTTTTCTTTGCTGTTTCTTCAGAAGAGCTTCATACTTTGCTTCCAGTTCAAGATAAACTTTGTCTTTCTTTGATTTCTTGAGTTTCCTGCATTCTATAGCAAAATGGTCTAGTTCATCAAAGTTGAAGCACCTTATCTTTGATCTATCAACAGATCCAGTTTTATAACCATTTTTGCTATCAGATGTGTACTTCCCTTTTCCTTTCCAGCTGCTGTATTTTTCGCAAGACTGTCCTTTACCCTTGAAGAATCTTGGCTTCTTTACTCTAATATTAGAGAACTTTCTTGCCAGATAGGTCATTGACTGATCAAGCTCATCCAAGGTGTAGAACTCATCTTCTTCCAGTTCCAGAATGACCTGTTCTTGTGAATCATTTGTTCTTTGCTCACTTGTTGAGGCAACTGGTGTTTGAGATCTTGGCTCATCATTAGGGGTCTGGCTTTCATTGATAACTAGAGCACTTGAACCATCTACAACATGCCCTTGTCCAGTTCTTAATGATTTTCTTTAAATCATTTTTAATTCATAAGTTTTCAAGATTCCATAAAGAACTTCCAGTGTTATTCTGCTTAGATCTCTCCCTTCTCTGATTGCTAAGATTTTATGTTCCAAGTGATCAGGGAGTGTGAGCAAAAACTTTAAGTTCACCTCTTCAGCTTCATAGTATATGTCATGGAGCTGCAAGTCATTTATCAGCTTATTGAACCTTTCAAACACATCAGTGATACTTTCTTTTGGCTTGGCCATGAAACCCTCACATTCTGAAATCAGTATCCTTTTTTTATTAGATCTAACTTCCTCATTTTCCTCACAGAGTATTTCAATCTTTTCCCAGATTTTCTTGGCTGTGTCACAGTTGACAATGTTGTTGTACATTACATTGTCAAGTGAATCTATCAATATTAGTCGCAAGCCATTATCCAAGGAACTTTCTCTTTTTCAGGCTCAGTGTACTCAGAAGGTTGTTTTGGAGCATAATGAGCTGGAATGACCATATTACCATATGTTGATTCTTCAACTCTAACCATAAGAGTGAAGGGTCCATTTTTGAGAATCTGAATATAGAGTGGATTGGCCATCCTGATAAACAATAACATTTTCTTATTTCAAAGAGTGTAGTTAGCTTTGTCAAAGGTTGAAATTTTGATGCTACTGATTTTCTGTGTATTCATTCTTCCAAGATCTTGAATCTGTTTACTTTCATATTTTGCTCTGATACCACTTGTTAGGTAATGAATTACACATAGAGGGGGGTTTATGTATTTTTGTATTTTTATGCTTTTCTTGAACTATTTGTGGTTGTGAACAAAGTAAATCAAATGTTGTAGTAAAATATTGTAATAACCCCAATTTTTGGGAAATTTTTGAAACCCTTATGAATAGTGTTTTTGCTGAATGAGAAAACTTTTCATGCCACACTATATAGGGGTTCTGATATGGATATTCTGAGATTTTATTAGTACTTTATATGGGATATAAGTGTATGTAAAGATCGTCAGAATCCAAATCCGAACACTTTGATTTTTCCCGGAAATCCAATAGATACGGAAAGAATTGAGAAAAAGGTAACAGGATAAAAAGGATTTAAATTAAAGGATTATAAGAGAGGATCATAAAAAGGAATATAATGTAATGAGAAAGGTTAAGGGAACTTAAGTAATAAGATCCCGGGTATGATCCTTCAAACGATAAACGAAAACGAAAGTTAAGCGAACCGTATAACAGATCAGCGGTCATTAGGCAAACAATTAGGAAGTTAAGCAAAGGGATTAGAGGAAGTGATGTCACCCAACCAATTAGAAGAGGACAAGGAAGGGAGGATGACATAGCAATGTGATGTAAGCATGACATAGGGAAGGAGGAGGTGTGGTTGGTTTATAACCACACAAATATAAGGTTATTAAGGTAATTAACCAAAAACAAAACAAAAAACAACCAAGCTAAGCCAAACAAATCAAAAAACACAAAATCATTTCATTCTCATCATCTTGCTCTCGGCTTTTCATCTTTTTCAAGGGCAAGAATTTCAAAAATCAAGTTCCAAGCATTGTTAAATCACAAGGTAATTATCTAAGCTTCCTTGTACATAGATATGGATATGCTATAAGTTTAAGCTCCTAATTCCTTCACAATCTCTTCCAATAAATCAAGGAAGAAGATGGTGAATAGTAACCTTCAAGAAATAACTTTAGTTTTCTTGAAATTTTATGAAAGATTAAGGTTATACAAGCAAGGATCAAGGTTCTTTTAGGCATTCAAAGCTCTTGGGTTGTGTTAGGAAGCTTCAAGGAGGTATAAACAACTTTCACCTTTAACTTATAGTTTGAACTTTGAGTTTTGATGAGTTTATGGATGGATTAATGTATATATAGAAATATCCATGTATGTATAGCAAGATCCATGTATGTTAGATAGTTTGGTTGGATTTGTGGTGATTTTGGATATGAATCTTGGTTAATGGTTAATGAATCTTAAGTTATGGTTAGTAGATCATGTTTGCGGTTGAATAAGTTGGAAAACCTTGAGATTATGGACTGACTTTGCCTTGATATAAGTTGTGTTTGATGTATTGATGATGGTTGGGTGGTTTGTAGTGAATTGGTAAAGAATTGGAGTGGTATAAATATTGGTAATCGCGTAAACATAGCCGTCGTAACGTCCGATTTTCTTTGGACTGTTTTTGTGCATAGCATTAGGACCCGGGAACCCCCTGCTAGAATATGACCACTGCCATGTTTAGATAGCTCATGTTACGAGCTTCGTTTTGATATGTAGTTCGTTCGATTCCGATGCACGGTTTAGGAGAAACGACCGTTTCAAGTAACGGCGTTTCGCAAACGAAACTTTTCCCCTCGCCTTACTTTGAAACATAGGTTAAAGACCGAAAAGGGTTAATTAATGTATGAAACATTTATGGTAAGTGTGTTAGGCAGTTGGTAAGGCACTCGCGAAGGAATCGCTTTAAAACTCGTAAAGGTTAAATTATTAAAAATGGTGGAGCCGAGGGTACCCGAGTGACTTAAGCGAATCAGTGAGCGCAAAACAAGCGTTAGAGTCTAAGTTAGTTAAAGTATAGATTTACAAGTGACTTTGGTTTAATTCCAACTTACTTGTTGTTTATAGGTTACCAGACTCATCCCGAGCCATTCGTAACCCCAGTCGCTCAGGCAAGTTTTCTACCCGTTATACTGTTGTTGTGATGTAAATATATGTATATGCATTATCTTGTGATATTGCATGATTGTTATTAGCAAATTTTGCGATATATTGGAGCATGCTAATATGGTATATATGCATGTCTGTTTCGTAATCTAGTTATCTATCTGTTGATTTCAATGCTTATAGTTGCATAATACCTATGCTAGAGGATAGCGGTAACTTGCATATACCCTTAGTATAGGGACCCAAAGGTGAAAATATTTTCTAAAACCGGGAGTCGAGGATCCCGAGTAGATTTTGTATATATATATATGGTTATAGTTTTCCAAACTATTAATCGAATAAGGTTTATTCGATAACTTTAACTTTATTTTATTATTGAATATTATTTCGAATATTATTCGAAGGCGTATGACTCCTTTTATATTATTTATTGAATATTATTTTGAATATTCATTCGAGGGCTTATGACTCTTTTATATTATTTATTGAATATTATTTGAATATTCATTCGAAGGCTTATGACTCAGTTTATATTATTTAATGAATATTATTTGAATATTCATTTGAGGATCTATGACTCCGATTATTTGCTGATATATATTCTTTATTTTATTAAAGAATAAGGTGTCGATAATCAAACTTACTTTTGATTATTCAAATAAAGATATTACTTTCGTATAAGTATATCTTTGATTATTTGCTATTCATTTCAAGTATAAGTTTTAATACTTCTACTTCAATTATTTTATAAAGATTATTCTTTATGGGAATATTATTTAAATAATAATATTCAGACATTTTCTAAATATTCTGGGGACTGATTTACTTCATTAAATCAGCTTCACTCCAAACACTCTTTAAAGTGTTTTCGAGTCTTTAAAATGATTTTCAAAAGTTAGAGCGGATCCCAAAACTATTTTTTTTATTTAAGATCTTCCTTTTAAAAAGGGGATTTAAATACTCGCTCAAAACCTGGGGGATCCGGCTCGGTGGAGTGTTTTATATTCGCAACAAGGTTGCTGTCTTGGTAAAAGAGTTTTTGATTACTTACCCAATATTCGGGAAGTAAAATTCTTGGAACAAGTTAATCCATTAACAGGCATCGCCTGGGAAATATCGGTGAGTTTTCCTTTCCAACTAGATACGACTTCTTGGTGGAGCCGTATTAACAGGTTTCTACTTGGGGAAAGTGGGGACGAGCTTTACGTTTCAGAGTCATGGATTTCATCTGAACTAGGAGTGGCGTAAGTGGTCGAGTAGCGCCGGCCCAGCCTTATTATATTGGCCCAAATGGCCTGGAAGTTCCGCTAAGGCGGTCCATTCCTTAGGAGTTCAGTGTTCGGTTGACAAGTAAATCCGACAGGTTCTCCTCTACATGTAGAAAATGGTGGGGTTGTACTACTACGACTGAACATCGTAAGTGGTCTTCCTGGCGCGGTAAACTCCCGTAATGAGTTCATCATCCATTTGGATAATTCTGCAACACTACCCGTAGCATTTCGATTGAAAGGCTACTAATGGGTGGTTGCCGAAGCATTGACAGGGTCAAACATTTTTATTGGTGTATCCATTGAATGAAGTATCTCGTAACTTCATCTCTTTTCAAAATATTTCAAAGATCAAATATTTTCAAGTTTTATTTGTGGTCTCATCTATGGGATGACCTCGTGAATCTTATTATACTTCGAACAGTAGTAGTTCAAGTAGATTTCTAAAAAAAAAAATGGTATAAGTATAGTGAAGTAATTGGTAACTTCATTTCTTGTTTTTACTTATATCTAGTAAGTAATTATCTTACATGTAATAACCCCAATTTTTGGGAAATTTTTGAAACCCTTATGAATAGTGTTTTTGCTGAATTAGAAAACTTTTCATGCCACACTATGTAGGGGTTCTGTTATGGATATTCTAAGATCGTATTAGTATTCCATAAAGTAAATAAGTGTATGTAAAGATCGTCAGAATCCAATTCCGAACACTTTGATTTTTCTCGAAAATCCACCAGATCCGAAAGAATTGAGTATAAGGTAACATGATTAAAAAGATTTAAATTAAAGGATTATAGGAGAGGATCATAAAAGGAATATAATATATTGAGAAAGGTTAAGGGAACCTAAGTAATAAGATCCCGGGTATGATCCCTCAAACGATAAACGAAAACGAAAGTTAAGCGAACCGTATAACAGATCAGCGGTCATTAGGCAAACGATTAGGAAGTTAATCAAGGGGATTAGTGGGGATGATGTCATCCAGCCAATAGAAAGAGGACAAGGAGGGGAGGATGACATCATGAGGATGACACAAGCATGACAAAAAAGGAAGGAGATGTGGTGACTTTTTAACCACACAAAATCAAGGGCAACTAGGTAATTTACTAAAACAAACATAAAAATCAAACCAACCAAGCCAAGCAAATCATTTTTCATCAAAATCAAAAAGAAACCAAGGCATTGTTCTTCATGCTCTCGGCCAAAACAGAACCAGAACACTAAAACTGCTGTATCTCCTTCATTTCTCACTCAAATATTGTGTTCTATAGCTCATTGGAAAGGTATTGAGATGGCCTACAACTCTTGTTCACAAGTCTCGTCCAAATAATCATGGTAAGACCCTCATTTTGACAGTTCTTTAAATCGGACTTTTAGAAACTTCAAAGCCTAACTTTGTGTTCTTGATTTCTTTGGAAAGATCAAGCTTGTAGGAGGCTCCCTAAGGCTTCCTAGCAACTTAACACCTCCCAAGGAAGGTATAAACTTCAAACCCTAGCCTTTACTTTATTTTTTAGTAAGTTTAATGGTTGGTGTTGTGAAATGAGAAGCATGGATTGTGATTATTAGTAGTTTGGTTTGATTTGGAAGTGTTTTGGTAATTGAAGCTTGATTATAGTTCATAGGTCTTGATTGTGGTTGTTTGAGTTGAAAACCTTGGAGATTATGGACTGATGTGGTATGGTTTAGGTGAAGGTTTGTTGTATTGATGGTTATGAGTTGGTTGGTGGTTAATTGGAGTAGTTTAAACATTGGTAATCGCGTAAACATAGCCGTCGTAACGTCCGATTTTCTTTGGACTGTTTTTGTGCATAACATTAGGACCCGAGAACCCCCTGCTAGATTATGACCACTTCCATGTTTAGATAGCTCATGTTACGAGCTTCATTTTGATATGTAGTTCGTTCGATTCCGATGCACGGTTTAGGAGAAACGACCGTTTCAAGTAACGGCGTTTCGCGAACGAAACTTTTCCCCTCGCCTTACTTTGAAACATAGGTTAAGGACCAAAAAGGGTTAATTAATGTATGAAACATTTATGGTAAGTGTGTTAGGCAGTTGGTAAGACACTCGCGAAGGAATCGCTTTAAAACTTGTAAAGGTTAAATTATGAAAAATGGTGGAGCCGAGGGTACCCGAGTGACTTAAGCGAATCAGTGAGCGCAAAACGAGCGTTAGAGTCTGAGTTGGTTAGGGTATAGATTTACAAGTGACTTTGATTTAATTCCAACTTACTTGTTGCTTATAGGTTACCAGACTCGTCCCGAGCCATTCGTAACCCCCAGTCGCTCAGGCAAGTTTTCTACCCGTTATACTGTTGTTGTGATGTAAATATATGTATATGCATTATCTTGTGATATTGCATGATTGTTATTAGCAAATTTTGCGATATATTGGAGCATGCTGATATGGTATATATGCATGTCTGTTTCATAATCTGGTTATCTATATGTTGATTTCAATGCTTATAGTTGCATAATACCTATGCTAGAAATAAGCAAGTAGTTGCGTATACCCTTAGTATAGGGGATAAAAGGTGAACATATTTCTAAACCGGGAGTCGATGTTCCCGAGTATATTATATATATATATATATATATGGATATAGTTTTTAAAACTATTGATCGAATAAGGTTTATTCGATACCTTTATTTTACTTAATTGAATATTATTTTGAATATTCATTCGAGGGCTTATGACCCAGTTTATTTTATTATTTGAATATTATTTGAATATTCATTCGAGGGCTTATGACTCAGTTTATTTTATTATTTGAATATTATTTGAATATTCATTCGAGGGCTTATGACTCAGTTTATATTATTATTGAATATTACTTGGATATTCATTTGAGGATGTATGACTCCTTTATTTTATGAATATTATTTATAGTATTCATTCGAGGTATTATGACTCCGCTTATTACTTAATAATATTCTTTATTGTATTAAAGAATAAGGTGTCGATAATCAAACTTATTTTTGATTATTCAAATAAAGATATTACTTTCGTATAAGTATATCTTTGATTATTTGCTACTCGTTTCAAGTATAAGTTTTAATACTTCTACTTCAATTATTTTTATAAAGATTATTCTTTATGGGAATATTATTTAAATAATAATATTCAGATATTTTCTAATATATTGGGACTGATTTATTTTGTTAAATCAGCATCACTCCAAACATTCTTAAAAATGTTTTGCGAGTCTTCAAAATGATTTTTAAAAGTTAGAGCGGATCCCAAAACTCATTTTTATATTTAAGATCCTCCTTTCGAAGGGGATTTAAATACTCGCTCAAAACCTGAGGGATCCGGCTCTGTGGTGTGTTTTATATTCGCAACAAGGTTGCTGTCTTGATAAAAGAGTTTTTGATTACTTACCCAATACTCGGGAAGTAAAATTCTTGGAACAAGTTAATCCATTAACAGGCATCGCCTGGGAAATATCGGTGAGTTTTCCTTTCCAACTAGATACGACTTCTTGGTGGAGCCGTATCAACAAGTTTCTACTTGGGGAAAGGGGGGACGAGCTTTACGTTTCAGAGTCATGGATTTCATCTGAACTAGGAGTGGCGTAAGTGGTCGAGTAGCGCCGGCCCAGCCTTATTATATTGGCCCAAATGGCCTGGAAGTTCCGCTAAGGCGGTCCATTCCGTAGGAGTTCAGTGTTCGGTTGACAAGTAAATCCGACAGGTTCTCCTCTACATGTAGAAAATGGTGGGGTTGCACTACTACGACTGATCATCGTAAGTGGTCTTCCTGGCGCGGTAAACTCCCGTAATGAGTTCATCATCCAATTGGATATTTCTGCAACACTACCCAGAGCACTTCGATAGAAAGGCTACGGTTGGGCGATTGTTGAGTGTTGGCAGGGTCAAGTTTTCAAAATGATGTTTGCATCAAATGAAGTATCTCGTAACTTCATTTTATTTTGATGATATTTTAAAGATTTAATCTATTCAAATCTGGTCTTGTAGTCTCATCTATGTGATGAACTTTTGAACTAATTATAACTTGAACGGTGGTAGTTCAAGTAGTATTTAGAAAAGATATAAGTATATTGGAGTATCTTGTAACTTTATCTTTTAAACTTATATCTAGTAAATGATTATCTTACGAATGACAAAGACTTTCAGAAAAACATTGAGACAAGGTTAGATATATGAGATCACCTTGCAACGATATTTTTTATACAGTTATACACTGGGACTTTGTGTATATTATGCATGGAAGAGGACTTCCAATATTTTGAAAAGTATATATGTATATATATACTGAATATTTTGCGACTTCATCGCATTAAGATATCAACTTGGTTCATTTCTTTTGACCAAGACTTTCATGAGTACTAAGAGAAGGCTCATATACTATTAATCATTATACATATTATTTTGGTGGGCTTGCTGCTCACCCTTGCTTTCTTCTTTCATCACACAACATCAGATAGACAAGATGAACCGGACCAAGCTCCCGATTCGCAAGAGGTTAGGAGACGTTCCGCAGTTTTCTAGAAGCACTGATGCCGCCATAGCTGAGGTAGGAACTACCAATAGGCTAGGCTTTCAACTTTTGATGTATCAGATTATGTATATTTATGAATTGTAATAATGGCAAAGAAATGTAAATTTATTCAGAAACATGTTTAAGGTGTATTGGCATATAATTGTGGAATAAAATGACTTGTGGTTATTTTTGGATGTTCATCTCTGAGACTATAACGTGTGGTGTGTGTGTTTATTGTGGGGTCACAGTACAGAGTAGTTGAGTAATTATTAAGATTGGGTGTTATTAAGGGAAATGGAACTCGTGACAACCCGGATCCCCGACCCCGGATTTGGGGGTGTTACAGAAATGGTATCAGAGCTAAGCGTTATAAACCTCAGAGATGATGGGACGTTAAGATAATAAGTTCACTAAGATAATAAGAACTCTTGCCAAGTTCATAGTCGGGCTACCTAACATAGTACTGACAGTTAAAACCCTTATGGGAACCCTTATAAATATCGTGATAGGAGCGTAGTTCGTTATCGTATATGGTAGCGGGACTCCGAACCCTGAGGTTGAGGAGAAACATCGCGATGATATTTTATTACTAATTGGAGATCGGATTGTGGATCCGATAGAGTGTCCTAATGCAGGACCGGACGATGTTGATATTGAGGATTTAGCGGTTGAGGATGTTGTCCTAGAAGGGATAGTTATTGAGGAGGATCCCATGGAGGATCCTGACAGGATTGGATAAAGGACCACTGAGGAATTGATGACCATGGTTTGGTCGACTACTAGAGGTAGGATTGGCCGGTCACTACCGGAGGTTCGTTCAAGTTGTAAAGATAGTAGCCCCTTTAACGCGGCTTACTCGTAAGACTGAGAAGTTCGAATGGACAGAGAAATGCGAGAACAGCTTTCAAAAACTGAAGCAGAGGTTGGTGATGGCCCCTATGCTGGCGTTGCCGGATGGAAAAGGATATTTTGTGAAGTGTAGTGACGCTTCGCACAAGGGCTTAGGGTGCGTGCTTATGCAGCACGGTAAGGTAATCGCGTACATGTCAAGACAATTAAGGTAGTATGAAATTCGATATCCCCGCTCATGAGCTTAGGCTCGTGGCAATAGTTTACCCTAAAGATTGGAGGCACTACTTGTATGGAGAGAAGTGCGAGAATTACCTAAGCCATAAGTGCTCTAGTACATTTTTACGTAGAAAGAGCTCAACATACGCCAGAGGAGGCGGTTAGAGCTAATCAAGAATTATGATTGGGAGATTCTTTATCATTCGGGGAAAGCCAATATGGTGGCTGATGCCCTTAGTAAAAAGGAGAGACTCAAGATGATAATGTCTTTTGGAGAGTTTATAAGAGATTTTGAGAAAATGGAAATAGTAGTGAAGGTAACCGGAGCCGGTACCGAAAAGCTGTTTGAGATAGCAATACAGCCCGAATTATTGGAAAAGAACATATTGTGCCAGTAAAAGTGATGAATGAAGGCAGAGAGCCAACAAATAGATATGAGATTAATACCGAGAGAGATGATAAGGGAATAATGAGGTATTCCCATAGAATTTGGGTTCCAAATGTTTAAGAGCTTAAAGATGAAATCTTAGATGAAAGCTAGTTTGAGGAATAAGAGTTAGAGCAAACCCTGAACGTGATAGTCAGGGAGGTTGCCACCAAGACAAAAAGGAACCCATAACATGATGAAGTGGAAAATGAGGATTTTAAATTAAAAGATGACCCCAATTATGGGGAGTAGGATGAAACATTTCATACTAAGGAAACAGAAAGTCGAGTAAGGAAAGGAGACCCGAGACGGTACTCCTATACGGCAATTCATGGACCTGTCTAGACAGAACTTAGACTATTATCCCCAACCACCACCTTGAGGAAACAATGTGGTGTGAAATTCTTTCAGGACCTCTAAGTCGCTAAGCTCTCAGAGTTCCAAGGAACAAGCTGACCCAGTCGAGGCAAGAGCCTGGCTAAAGGAAATAGAGGAATCATTTGAGATTCTAAATGATTGATGAACCACAAAAGACTGTTTTGTCACTTACCCTCCTAAGAGAGAGACCACCCGCTGGTGAAAGACCAAGAAAGGCACGGAGCCAGAGGTTAGAATAAACTGATTTAAGTTCAGTCAATTGTTTTCGGGAAAGTAATTCCCAAAGATAAGGAGATAGTGTAAAAGCTTTGGAGCTAGAACAAAGGCAGACGAGTATGATAAATTATGAATCTAAGTTGTAAAAGTTATCAAGATTCGTTCTGAGGACACGAATCCAGAATGACGGGATGTTTGAAATCAATGTTTATGTTGTGTTGGTCCATGAAATAACGATAAGAGAAAGGAAAATAAAAAGAAACTGAAGTGGAAAGGAATATAAAGGCAATAGAGTTTGAGGAATGATAAAGGAATTGGGTATGAGGAAACCCTAAAGACTCGTAGCAATAGAAATAGAAAAAGTATGTAATCGTCAGGATGAGGGTGATTCACCATGAGTTAAAATTGTTGGGTGAAGGCATAAGAGATACATATATTTTATCCCCTGTAAGTTGGGAGGATTTGAGGAAAACTTGAGATAGTTCGAAGGTTAAATATGAGACGCGGATAGACTGAGGAGACAAGGAAGTAAGAAATTAGGAAAATTGGATGAAGGAAGTGACCTTCAAGAATGTGAAGTGTAAGACCGGTGGCTTGATACCCAGAAAGGGAGACGCCAGGTATGAGAGATATCCCAACATTGAGGTGACTGTTGAGAAACAATAAAAGTAAATAAGGAATTATTAAGAAGAAGTTCACGTTGAACACGACCAATATCTTCCAGAACATCCTTGTTATCGTTACCAAATTAGGCAAGACAAGCGGATAACCGTTGTTATCTTTTGGAGGCCATATGGATTGACCTCAATATGAATAAGGATGCTATTATGAAGTTAGGTATAGACTATCGAGGTGGGAATGATGAATATGATAATCTATCAGGGATATATGACTTTATTTATCCATGGAAAGGATTGATGATGGTTAAAAAAAAATGTGAAGGTTGAATTATGGTTTAGAAGATTGACATTCCTTCTGATGACTGTGCAATACCCAACCGTAATAGTAGTTGGTAAAGGTTTAATTCGTGTAATCGCCATGAACGGGCTATATATCTTAGAAGGTCCTATCTTGAGATAAGCCAGGACCATGTTTCAAAAAGGACTAGATGAACCCTTGAGTTAAGTCTTCTATTTAAGGCATATGATTAAGAATGGTATTAACCTGCTATCATTGCTTTGATTGAAACTCTTCTGCAATTTTATCTGCTTCATGTCATGAAAGTACGTCAGAGTTTGGAGTGTTCTTCATGAATTGTGATTGATGGTTATGTTAACTCCTTAGGAGAATTAGATACGAGATGTATGGACTCCGTATGGTTAGCTATTAAGACTTCATGGAAATGAATGACTACAGTAGGTCAGTGGTGGACCATAGTAAGGCAGCAATGATTCTGCGAGTAATGAGCTGATTACAACCGTGAGGGTTGTATTGGAATGGGTGTTGAGATTGAGTATCACTAATCGGGTCGTGGTAGTGTATAAGTTATCATTGATAGACTAATTAAGTAGAGTATCTACCTAGTGAATTATTATTCTTTCTTATCAATAGAGAGTCGTATTATTATACGAGGAAGGTTGCGGTGCAAGCATAAGAATTCTAGTAACGATGATGTCTAGAATGAGATCCCAGGTTCGATTTTCGATGTCGAGGGAGTTTCAAAGGTAATTGTGTATAAGCTCGAGGAAGGGCATGGGTCCATAGAATGATGGACGGGTTAGCGAAAATATTTAGGCACGTGAAATACGATGCTATAATACTTGATGCTGATATAAATACGTCTATGTTTTGTTCTCCTATGACAAACCTCTATAATTCAGAGGTAGGTTCCAAGCCAGATATTTTGTGGCAGTATATATATATATATATTTTTTTTTTATATATATACAATTCTCTTCAGTTCGTTCTTTTCTCTTCTTTTCATTTCATGTAATCTGAGAAGAACAACCCTTCCAGAAGGGGAGGTATTGCCGAATGACTATCTATCTGTGTGATAGAAGCCTAGTAGGATACCATCTATTGTTTAATTGCTTGTCAAGTACTAAAGGCTGGCCACCTTCTGTACTAACTATGCGATATAACAAGTGTTCATGATCTTAGTGATCTCTCAACAAATTCCTTTACTTCTATTTGATTGATCAAATTTTGGAAAATAGAAACAACTGAAAAAGGAGTAATAAAGTGGTGGTAGTATGCAGAATGGGAACACATTCGTGATACTAAGGTTGTCATGGTCATTAAAAGGTTATAGAACGCTAACGAGCAAAAGTATAACTAGTATAATATTAGGAACGGAAGGTTGTAGCGATTACGAACTAGAAAAGAATGGGTATTGAGAAGCAAAAGCTCTAATGCTAAACGCTATAATGAGAGTCTGTGCAATAGACTTGAAAGAATTTGGAATGATCACTTAACGCGGATTTAGTTATATCACGACAATAGATCATATGTCATTATCGAGATGTCGCCTTATGAGATCCTTGAGGGAAGACAATGTCGATCTCCCTTATGTTAGGATGAAGTTGTAGAGCGCAAGATGCTCGGACCCGCAGTAGTCCAAAGGACCAAGGATATGATAGATCTAATCAGAGGACGGCTGGTAGTAGCCCAAGATGGACATGATAAGTATGTTGATTTGACACGAAAGGATAAAGAGTATGAAATAGGGGACCTAGTAATGTTATAGGTATCCCTTGGAAAGGATTGATGAGGTTCGGAAAGAAAGGAAAGCTAAGTCAATAATTTGTTGGACCCTTGGATATATTAAGACGTTTGGGAAGTTAGCATATGAGCTAGCCCTAACCCCGAACATGTAGCAGGTCGTAACGTGTTTCACGTATCAATGTTAAGGAAGTGTAATTCGGATGCCAGACAAATAGGGGCATATGAGCGCATAGACATGCAACCAGACGTAACCTATACGGAGCAACCAGGAAGGGTATAGAGTAAAAAGGAACGAGTGCTTAGGAGAAGGGTTATCAAACTAGTAAGAGTTTGATGGTAGAACCACAATGTGGGAAAATTTACTCGAGAGTTAGAAAGTGCAATGCTAAGAGAGTATCCCTATTCACTCTCTATCTGATTCCGGGACGGAATCCTTTTAAGGAGGGGAGACTGTAATAACCCCAATTTTTGGGAAATTTTTGAAACCCTTATGAATAGTGTTTTTGCTGAATGAGAAAACTTTTTATGCCACACTATGTAGGGGTTCTGTTATGGATATTCTAAGGTCGTATTAGTATTCCATAAAGTAAATAAGTGTATGTAAAGATCGTCAGAATCCAATTCCGAACACTTTGATTTTTCTCGAAAATCCACCAGATACCGAAAGAATTGAGTATAAGGTAACATGATTAAAAGGATTTAAATTAAAGGATTATAGAAGAGGATCATAAAAGGAATATAATATATTGAGAAAGGTTAAGGGAACCTAAGTAATAAGATCCCGGGTATGATCCCTCAAACGATAAACGAAAACGAAAGTTAAGCGAACCGTATAACAGATCAGCGGTCATTAGGCAAACGATTAGGAAGTTAATCAAGGGGATTAGTGGGGATGATGTCATCCAGCCAATAGAAAGAGGACAAGGAGGGGAGGATGACATCATGAGGATGACACAAGCATGACAAAAAAGGAAGGAGATGTGGTGACTTTTTAACCACACAAAATCAAGGGCAACTAGGTAATTTACTAAAACAAACATAAAAATCAAACCAACCAAGCCAAGCAAATCATTTTTCATCAAAATCAAAAAGAAACCAAGGCATTGTTCTTCATGCTCTCGGCCAAAACAGAACCAGAACACTAAAACTGCTGTATCTCCTTCATTTCTCACTCAAATATTGTGTTCTATAGCTCATTGGAAAGGTATTGAGATGGCCTACAACTCTTGTTCACAAGTCTCGTCCAAATAATCATGGTAAGACCCTCATTTTGACAGTTCTTTAAATCGGACTTTTAGAAACTTCAAAGCCTAACTTTGTGTTCTTGATTTCTTTGGAAAGATCAAGCTTGTAGGAGGCTCCCTAAGGCTTCCTAGCAACTTAACACCTCCCAAGGAAGGTATAAACTTCAAACCCTAGCCTTTACTTTATTTTTTAGTAAGTTTAATGGTTGGTGTTGTGAAATGAGAAGCATGGATTGTGATTATTAGTAGTTTGGTTTGATTTGGAAGTGTTTTGGTAATTGAAGCTTGATTATAGTTCATAGGTCTTGATTGTGGTTGTTTGAGTTGAAAACCTTGGAGATTATGGACTGATGTGGTATGGTTTAGGTGAAGGTTTGTTGTATTGATGGTTATGAGTTGGTTGGTGGTTAATTGGAGTAGTTTAAACATTGGTAATCGCGTAAACATAGCCGTCGTAACGTCCGATTTTCTTTGGACTGTTTTTGTGCATAACATTAGGACCCGAGAACCCCCTGCTAGATTATGACCACTGCCATGTTTAGATAGCTCATGTTACGAGCTTCATTTTGATATGTAGTTCGTTCGATTCCGATGCACGGTTTAGGAGAAACGACCGTTTCAAGTAACGGCGTTTCGCGAACGAAACTTTTCCCCTCGCCTTACTTTGAAACATAGGTTAAGGACCAAAAAGGGTTAATTAATGTATGAAACATTTATGGTAAGTGTGTTAGGCAGTTGGTAAGACACTCGCGAAGGAATCGCTTTAAAACTTGTAAAGGTTAAATTATGAAAAATGGTGGAGCCGAGGGTACCCGAGTGACTTAAGCGAATCAGTGAGCGCAAAACGAGCGTTAGAGTCTGAGTTGGTTAGGGTATAGATTTACAAGTGACTTTGATTTAATTCCAACTTACTTGTTGCTTATAGGTTACCAGACTCGTCCCGAGCCATTCGTAACCCCCAGTCGCTCAGGCAAGTTTTCTACCCGTTATACTGTTGTTGTGATGTAAATATATGTATATGCATTATCTTGTGATATTGCATGATTGTTATTAGCAAATTTTGCGATATATTGGAGCATGCTGATATGGTATATATGCATGTCTGTTTCATAATCTGGTTATCTATATGTTGATTTCAATGCTTATAGTTGCATAATACCTATGCTAGAAATAAGCAAGTAGTTGCGTATACCCTTAGTATAGGGGATAAAAGGTGAACATATTTCTAAACCGGGAGTCGATGTTCCCGAGTATATTATATATATATATATATATATATATATGGATATAGTTTTTAAAACTATTGATCGAATAAGGTTTATTCGATACCTTTATTTTACTTAATTGAATATTATTTTGAATATTCATTCGAGGGCTTATGACCCAGTTTATTTTATTATTTGAATATTATTTGAATATTCATTCGAGGGCTTATGACTCAGTTTATTTTATTATTTGAATATTATTTGAATATTCATTCGAGGGCTTATGACTCAGTTTATATTATTATTGAATATTACTTGGATATTCATTTGAGGATGTATGACTCCTTTATTTTATGAATATTATTTATAGTATTCATTCGAGGTATTATGACTCCGCTTATTACTTAATAATATTCTTTATTGTATTAAAGAATAAGGTGTCGATAATCAAACTTATTTTTGATTATTCAAATAAAGATATTACTTTCGTATAAGTATATCTTTGATTATTTGCTACTCGTTTCAAGTATAAGTTTTAATACTTCTACTTCAATTATTTTTATAAAGATTATTCTTTATGGGAATATTATTTAAATAATAATATTCAGATATTTTCTAATATATTGGGACTGATTTATTTTGTTAAATCAGCATCACTCCAAACATTCTTAAAAATGTTTTGCGAGTCTTCAAAATGATTTTTAAAAGTTAGAGCGGATCCCAAAACTCATTTTTATATTTAAGATCCTCCTTTCGAAGGGGATTTAAATACTCGCTCAAAACCTGAGGGATCCGGCTCTGTGGTGTGTTTTATATTCGCAACAAGGTTGCTGTCTTGATAAAAGAGTTTTTGATTACTTACCCAATACTCGGGAAGTAAAATTCTTGGAACAAGTTAATCCATTAACAGGCATCGCCTGGGAAATATCGGTGAGTTTTCCTTTCCAACTAGATACGACTTCTTGGTGGAGCCGTATCAACAAGTTTCTACTTGGGGAAAGGGGGGACGAGCTTTACGTTTCAGAGTCATGGATTTCATCTGAACTAGGAGTGGCGTAAGTGGTCGAGTAGCGCCGGCCCAGCCTTATTATATTGGCCCAAATGGCCTGGAAGTTCCGCTAAGGCGGTCCATTCCTTAGGAGTTCAGTGTTCGGTTGACAAGTAAATCCGACAGGTTCTCCTCTACATGTAGAAAATGGTGGGGTTGCACTACTACGACTGATCATCGTAAGTGGTCTTCCTGGCGCGGTAAACTCCCGTAATGAGTTCATCATCCAATTGGATATTTCTGCAACACTACCCAGAGCACTTCGATAGAAAGGCTACGGTTGGGCGATTGTTGAGTGTTGGCAGGGTCAAGTTTTCAAAATGATGTTTGCATCAAATGAAGTATCTCGTAACTTCATTTTATTTTGATGATATTTTAAAGATTTAATCTATTCAAATCTGGTCTTGTAGTCTCATCTATGTGATGAACTTTTGAACTAATTATAACTTGAACGGTGGTAGTTCAAGTAGTATTTAGAAAAGATATAAGTATATTGGAGTATCTTGTAACTTTATCTTTTAAACTTATATCTAGTAAATGATTATCTTACGAATGACAAAGACTTTCAGAAAAACATTGAGACAAGGTTAGATATATGAGATCACCTTGCAACGATATTTTTTATACAGTTATACACTGGGACTTTGTGTATATTATGCATGGAAGAGGACTTCCAATATTTTGAAAAGTATATATGTATATATATATACTGAATATTTTGCGACTTCATCGCATTAAGATATCAACTTGGTTCATTTCTTTTGACCAAGACTTTCATGAGTACTAAGAGAAGGCTCATATACTATTAATCATTATACATATTATTTTGGTGGGCTTGCTGCTCACCCTTGCTTTCTTCTTTCATCACACAACATCAGATAGACAAGATGAACCGGACCAAGCTCCCGATTCGCAAGAGGTTAGGAGACGTTCCGCAGTTTTCTAGAAGCACTGATGCCGCCATAGCTGAGGTAGGAACTACCAATAGGCTAGGCTTTCAACTTTTGATGTATCAGATTATGTATATTTATGAATTGTAATAATGGCAAAGAAATGTAAATTTATTCAGAAACCTGTTTAAGGTGTATTGGCATATAATTGTGGAATAAAATGACTTGTGGTTATTTTTGGATGTTCATCTCTGAGACTATAACGTGTGGTGTGTGTGTTTATTGTGGGGTCACAGTACAGAGTAGTTGAGTAATTATTAAGATTGGGTGTTATTAAGGGAAATGGAACTCGTGACAACCCGGATCCCCGACCCCGGATTTGGGGGTGTTACATTACACATGATAAAGATTCTAATAAGTATCCATTTAGATACTTATATTATTGTTATCACTATATATTATCTTGCGAGCTGTAAGGCTCACTCTTGCTTTATTTTTTCATCACACAACAACAGTTAGGAAAGATGGCCAGACTCCAGCAGACCCAGCGCAAGCGCGTGGGAAGCGTCCCGCGTCTTCCCGATGATGTTGTAGCTGCTATAGCTGCAGAGGTAGATCTATTGTAGATCAGACCATCTACTTTTGAGAATCAATTATGTATAATTATAACTTGTGGCAGATAATGGTAATTAACTGTAAATTTATCAAGTAATCATTTTGGGTTGTAATAACTTTTAAATTGTGGATTCAAAGACTTGTACTTATTTAAATTTCATCTCTGAGACTATAACGGGTTATGGTGTGTGTTAGTGTGGGGTCACAGCATAAGGTTATTTATTATTAATTAAGTGAAGTGATATTGTGGAAAGAAAGACCGTGACGACCCGGATCCCCGACCCCGGATCTGGGGGTGTTACAAATATGTTCACACAGAAATTAAACATGTAATAAAAAGAACACAGATCTTTCAAAACTCACTTAATTTTATATTAAAATTAAGAATATTTTGCTACAAAACTTCTAGGCTCTTTGTTGATAAAGAGCTTAGCTATATTCTTGAGAGAATACAAGAGTTCCTGATCTAAATTGTTACATCTAACAAAGGACCAGTATTAACTTTATAATATAGTTAACTGTTGGTTTACACAGTGTATAATAAGACATGCACTTAACTTTAGTAAACTGTCACTTGTCATTTCTATTTTAGGAAAAGTATATCTTCCATTTATGGCTTAGCATATCTTTGCATATTGTGTTAACTTTGATCTTTCTTTGTCAGTTAATCTTCACCCTTGATCTTGCACACTCTTCAAGCTACTTTTTGTAGACTTGTCAATCCAGCTGGTTGGATTGTTTGTTGATTGTAAATCTTGGATATTGAACTGGTCTGTAATTTTATACTTTGAGATTTTACCTCGAGATCTCCATTTTAGTCTGTAGAGAACTTGACAACTCGATAAGTATATTGGCTTATCGATATCTCTAATACTCTGTAGTTAATTTGACTTGTAGAGGTCTCTCAGTTCTTTATAGGAGAATTTGGCTTGTCGAGATATTTAGTCTTCATATCTTCACTTTGACTTATCGATATCTCTGAGTTCTCTAGTGGCTTATTGACTTATCGATAACTCATAGTTCTCTAGTCAAATTTGACTTGTCGATAACTCACAGTTCTCTAGTAAATTTTGGCTTATCGATATCTCTGATTTCTCTAGTGGAATTTGACTTATCGATAACTCAGAGTTCTCTAATGAATGTTGACTTGTCGATAACTCTGAGTTCTCTAGTGAAGAAATGACTTGTTCATGTCTTCAATTTGGCTTGTCGATATCTCTGAGTTCTCTATTAGCTTTCCTGACTTCTCGATAAGTCATTTGGAGTTCTCTAGTGACTTCTCTATAACACTAAATCTGTGACTTGTAGAGATCTTTGACTGAAAATATTTTTATCCAAACAGATTTATTCAACTCCAAACTTCTTCAGGATTCTTCTGAGGCATAATCTTCTTGATCTTCTTCCAGATAGAATCCTTAGGCTTGATACTGTTTAAACATAAAGACTCCAGTCTGCTTTTTTACATTTTTACAGACTTTAAATTTTATAAGTACAAATGCAAACTAAGATTACAATACAAATTACTTAGGGTTGTCAATTTGACTTGGTCTTGTTAAAGTACAGGCATGTCTTGCACAACATTACGTACTTGCGAAAATTCAAAACTTGAATGTACGTCATTGTCAATATTGATGAGTATAGCATGCTATTACCTGTGAGATCTTGGGCTTAATTTATAATTGATGCATCCTTTTATCAAATCAATTTTTTTGTGAGTTATTCGTCATTACGCATGCTGCTCTAGAACTCGCTTTCAACCAGGTCATGCGCATATTGATATTGTGCTTGTGTAAAAGTGATAAAGGCACTAGGATTAACCATATTGTTCCAAATAGTTCCCTGAAAAGTAATCCTTAGCGAGCCCCTTTGAGCCTATAATCTTTTTCTTCATATATCACCAATTAAATCTTGAGCTTAAGTATTTATTCTTGTCTTGATTGACTAGTAAAGCATGATGATTTATGTTTGGGATTGGTAAAATTTTAAGTGTGGGGATTTCTTTGTTCAAGTGGGATATTTTGGTGGGAATCGAGATAAAGCACTTGATCTTCCAAAAAAAAGAAAAAAATTATGTATTGCAACAAAGTATCAAGTACTCCTTTGAGATCAATGGGTGGCAAGTGCAATGTCATATGAAAAGAACGATTCATGTACATGTGCTGGTATTAAGTACAATGTCTTGGTGACTTTTCACTGCCCTTGATTACTGGAAAATGACTTGACTTTGAAAAAAACAGAATAAAAAAATTGAGCAAGAAGAAGATCAAGTAAAGTTGGTGTTCATTGGTTTGTATAATGTGAAAGTGGAAAGGTACGCGATCTACTTTTCATGTTGGGTGCTATAATTAAAAGTGAACACTTTGTTCTGCTAGTTATCAAGTTCAGCCACTTGTTAGCCTATTTCTTTGATATCCTACCCATTGCCTAAGTCTCGTTACATCCCTTGACAAAGACCTTTTCATTTATACATGAACGAAGTCTAGAGATTTTGGTGAACAAGCAAGCTTATAGTAGCACATGCGCAATTGACTGAACTTGAGTGATACAATTACACCTAAACAATTGTGTGATTTGAGTGTTTGTGAGGTTATTTTTCTATCCAAAGCATGCTATTTTCTTGTTGATTGAGACTTTGACGTTATTCATGATTATTTTAGTCTTTCGAGACTATGTGTGTGTGCTTGAATAATTGTGTTGGTGTGTAAAGTTGAGGAACCACATTGTATGATACATGTGAGCTATTACATCACTAAATTTGCATGTGTGGAGTGCTATGATATATTTTATGTTTGAGACTTGGCAGTCAGAAAAAAATTAGGAATTTTGTGGGTACATTCACTATAGGCCCTCACGAGATCTTACTCGTTCACTAGGGCTACTTAGGGGTTTAAAGGGCTTGTTGCATATGCCGAATGCAACCGTGATCACCTACGGCAGTGGGACTAGAAATTTAGGACTTAGTATTTTTCTTTTATTCATTGCCCGAGGACGTGCAAGATGTTAAGTGTGGGATGTGATGAGCGTGCATTTTATCTTAGTATTATGCCTATATTTTGGTTATATTGCATTAATTTGGATTTTTATTTAATAAATATTAATGTCTTATTTTAGGTATCAAGAAGATATAATAAAGGAAGGCTTGGAGTTGAAAAAATCATATTTGAAGTTTAATTTGATTAAAAATCGGATTTTATGGGCCTTCTTCGCAGTCTACACTGTTTGGACCATATCTGAAGTTCTAGAAGTCCGATTCTGATAATTCAACAGCCCATGAAAAGCTTATGAGAAGAGTTTTAATTCAGAATTGGTTTTGAATTTATATCCCAGCCGAATCAGCCCAGAATCTGAGTCAAAAAGTCAACTATGAATTTCTACTTTCCTGGAATTCAATTCTAATTGGGAAATCTCTTTGTATTTACTTTATTTCATTAAAAATACTTATATTATATATATTAAAATTATTATTCAGACGGAGCACAATAGAGAGATAAATAATACAGAGAGAAGAAGAAGCCCGAGGAAGGAGACATAGCCACAGAAGACGTTCACTTGGATTGTTTTTTTCCATCTTTGTGATTTGAATTCTCTTCTTCACCTTTTCATTATTAATATGTGTTATCAAATCTTGGATGCTATTGTGATTTTTATTATGAACTAATTTTATTAAAGTTGGGATTTTTATGGAACCCTAACATGGGATTATTGATGTTTTATTAA
Source organism: Apium graveolens (assembly GCF_009905375.1). NCBI lineage: Eukaryota > Viridiplantae > Streptophyta > Magnoliopsida > Apiales > Apiaceae > Apium > Apium graveolens. The sequence continues at coordinate 36,695,995 of NC_133656.1, read as the reverse complement.
AAAGTATTGTATGCAGTTCTAAAGTTTATTCGTTCAAGTGATTTTCATGCTTATACTTGTTATTTTCTGATCAACTGTGATAGGTTATTTAATTAATTATAATACCAAGAGGGTTATAATTGATAGACATAAAACTTGAATGGTGCATGCTTATATCTTTTAATTATAATATTGGTACGGTGTAGACATATATTGTGACCATGCATAACTTTGTGGATTGGTGCTTAATTAAATTTTGAAAAGTAAATTGACATAGACATATGTTAGTTTATTTGATAGGAGTTATATCATATTGATTTCGAGAGGCACCTACGACCAATAAATTCTAGCTAGTGAACTTTGGATTTGCTATAGTACATCGCAACTCTTTTACCAATTTTCACGTGTTAAGGGGAAGCAATTATCTTGACTTATCTTCTCATATTTGAATCCCTACCAACTCTTCATGCTAGTTTAATTTTAGTTGTTTAAATTAGTTTTTATTAATTAGTTTAGTTATAAAAATCTTCAACACTTTTTGTGCTCGACAACTGAATTGTTAGATATTACTTGCAAATTAATACAAAGATACAATACTTGAGATACGATAACTGGTATAACTACTATATTACTTGTTTGCGATTGCATACACTTGCACATCAATATTTTCTAAGTTTAGACTGGTGTTAGGAGACTTGGTGGATAAGTCTTAATCTTAGATGGTAACTAGGACTCCTATAAGGCAAGAGATTCTAGATCCTTCCTTGTAGGAGTTAATGTCCGAGTTAGACGTTTTGTATATTCTCTTTTAGCCGTATTGGGCCTAGTCCATGAACAGCTCATGTTAGTGGATCTTGACGACACCTTTTAGTAGGCCTTGACTACTTGGTTCGTCTTTAGTCTGTTACGAGCCTAGACCCGCTTGGTTTGTATTGGGCTTTGGACATGAATTCCAAGCGTAATTAATGTGACATTTAATGTGTTTTTGTGATATATTTTCTATCCATGTCATATTACATTATATATAGCTATAATTAAATTTTTCGTATTTATATTTCTCAATATATGCGCATTTGTTGCAACAATATTACAAAAAAACAATCAAAAATAAAAATAATATTGCAACAACGTCAGAAATATAGATATATATATGTACATTAAAATTTAACAAAAAATAAATAAGGTAAATTTTCAAAAATCGTGCATTACACGGGTTATAAGCTAGTAAATATTTAAAATAAAAATAAAAAATATTTGGATATGCTAATTATTAAATAAATAAATTACATTCTTATGGGCCGAATCCACACAAATCCAAAAAAGATTATTGTAGTGCAGAACTGCAACCGCTCAACCGCATCAAATCGCCCAATCGCTCGTAACCGGACCGCATTTTGCGTATAATCACGAAACGAGGGTTGGTTGCGGATTTAAATTTAATAATCGCTTATTCGTTGTTTGGATGCGGTTTTAAAATTTTAAAATCGTAACCGTAACCGCAAATCGTGAAATATATTTATAATAAAATATATTTTCAAAAATGTACTTGATACCATATAAATTAATATATAAACGCATTTGTTTTTTTTATAAAAGTTATTCTTTAATATTTTTAAATTAATTAACCTTTATTAATGCTCAATTGTCACGACTTCAAATGCTCAAAGCTAGTCCAATACGTAAAATTAAACTTAGTCGTAACAGTACTCCGTGGTACCCAGTAGTCAAGCACGTGCATCTAAAATGTATATAAAGACTTAATTGCTGAGACTTTACGCGCAAATTAAAGTCCCTAGTAAATTTTAACTTGCAATTTAACTTCAGTCCAGTCATGATATATATTCATAGATTCAGTTCAATTGACAATTAATTAGTTTAAGTTTATAATTTATTTTTACCGAAGTAACTTCATCTTGGTCGCTAACTAGGATGCAAAATATGTAACTTAATTTTCCTATTTCATAATTGACTGATTTTAGTTTTAAATGTAAACTTATTACGCAACTTAAACCTAATTTATTGATATTTTCAATTTATTGTTTTGGGAAATTATTAATCGTTTTTTAGTAAATAATTAAATCGTAAATCGATCCGAATAATAGTAAATTCGTAACTGCAATTAACGCGGTTAACTGCAATCACAAACGATTATGGTTGACAATTATGTAAAACCGTTTTTCACAATTTGATTGAATTTTACATAAAACCGATCCGAATCGCATACACGTCTACCTCAAACCCATTAAACTACACAAAATGTACCAAATATTTACATAGCCGTTCAAAATTGCATGTCGAAAAAAGATGAATTCTTCAATTCAGATTCAGCTGATGTACCGGAAAACTCTCTCTAGATTGCAACATTTCAAATTCAACACATCACAGCTAATTAATATTCCAACAATTCGCAATTTAGCTAGGTGCAATTCCTTCAATGTAATTTTTGGTAGGGGGAATTTGTAATTTAACGTGATTTGTAGTTGAGAGGTTTTGATAGTTTCTAGTTGAATTTTTGATAATGTCCTTGTTTACGTATAATATTTGATATGTAATTGGTATATTAGCAGATGCATGATCTTAACAATATTGATCTGGTGTATCTTAACAATCATCTTAAATTCAGCATTGAAGTAGATTAATGGCGGGTGCCACGTCGGTACAATTTATTATGGACATTAAAGGACTCTGCTTTGTCGCGATTACAGAGGTGATGTTTCTTTGCTTCAGCCGGAGCGCTTCTTCTCAAAGCTTCTCAGCACAGAGGTACTACTAATGCAATTTGAAGGTTTTTAATTGCTCTTTCAACAACTTCATTACAATTTTCTGATATAATGTTTATATTTTCAAAGGGTGATATAAATGCTCATGGTCCGGTTGCATATGAAAATGGTGTGGCGTACCTGTTTATACCTCACAATAATATTTATTTGATGACGGCTGCTAGGCAAAACTGCAATGCTGCTATCCTCCTCCTCTTTCTGCATCGCCTGGTACAAGCATTTCTCTAATCATTATGTCGATGGAATTTGATAGGCCATAAATAAAGTGATAAAAAACCAAAACGCCCCAGGCCCAAACCGGGGTGATCCCAGGAACACGTGACACATGATAAAAATGTCAACTGTCTCATGTTACCAAAAATGGAATAATTACATACCAACCATCCATATATAAGGATCCCAAGACAATCATGGTGGAAGAAGGACATCTGGGCCCATAGTCCATCCAAACCATTCAATCACTCACCAACCAAGAATGATCAAGGGCTAGGATGAAGAGGTACAAACTCCTAAAACCCTAAATTTGGGAGCCTATAAAAGGACCCAAGAAAAGGGTTTTAGGGGTTAGAAAATATTTTGACTGCTACACACCTATACACACACCACTATACATATATTTTTGAATAGCTCCTTCTTCACTCTTCTTCTTCTTTAAGAAACCCCATTCGTATTCTCACACCGGAGTGGCCGCGGGGACATAGCCACCTCTCTGGTTCTGTTTTGCAGAATCCCCCACAAAGTAGGTCAACCACACGTCATCAACCACGCGTATAGGGCTCGAGTTTATGTGAGAGAGGAGAAGACCCGGGAAGAAACAGAGTTATCATTAGCGCTAGAAGGAGGGGCTCGAACCTCCGGTGGTGTGGTGCTGTTTCCAGTTACGTTATACAGTTTTAAGAATCAAGAAAACCCCCTCCCAAGTAAGGACAGTACCCTCACTATCTTTCTAACACATTCCTTGTATCTTTCGTTCTAATATAGTTACACACCTCGTTGCACTTGTGATATTTTTTCCCACACCCTGTTTTGAAAAATGGCTACAAGAAAGAGTAAAATGTCGGTCTCAGGAACTATTCAGCCCACCGTTTTCCCACCCAGGGATGGCAATATGGAGGAGATAGAAGAGGAGCCCTCCATAACTCGTGCTTCATCTTAACTCCAGCCCGGAGACCAGAGACTAACCATTGAGAAAGCGCTCACAAGTATGCAGAAACTTCTACAAACCCTTGGGGAAATATGACCCCGGAGCAAATCCAAACAGCTATGGACCTGTGGAAAAAAAAGAATCACAAGACTCCTGAAACCCGTCCGGGAGACCAGGAGGAACATTCCGGAGAATCTCGGGGCTCAGTCTAGGACCGAATTGGTAAAACCAAGAGGCCATCAGAAGACGCCCGGGACGAAATCAAGAGAGCTGCGCTCCGGGACCGCATCCGGAAGGAAGAGGAGGCCAAGGCCAATATTGAAAAAAGGATCCAAGAGGAGGAGATGAAACAAAAGAAGAAGACACGCAGAGTTCATGTCTCCTCAGACTCCGAGCAAGAGAAATAGTCTAAAGAGGAGCAGACGGCCCAGGCTCTCCGGGATCTCAAAAGAAAAGTAGAGGGAGACATGGAGGTCGGGGCCGCGGCCACGCCCTTCACCAGAAAAATGGAGTCCACCCACAGGGAACCCAGCCTTAAACACTTCAACTTTGATTCTTTCGACGGACTGGCCGACCCCGAAGAGCATCTAAACTACTTTGTACAGATCGTGAATATCTATGATTACAACGACCTCACCAAGTGCCGTTTCTTCGCTTCAACATTAAAAGGAGGGGCACAGAAATGGTTCAGCCAAATTTCCTCTCGAAGCATCGACTCAAGGAAAGACTTTCGGGAAATGTTTCTAAAGAGATTCCAGGCCTACCGCATGAACGAGCTCCAGATGTATCACTTGGAAACCATTCAACAAAGAAGCAGAGAAACACTGCCGGAATTCATCAAGAGATTTCAGGAAGTGGTCAACCAGCTCTCCAACCTCGAGGAGAAAGAAGCTGTCAATATCTTCCGACGAAACCTCCACCCGATTTCGTGCGAAGGCTACGTCAAAGACCTGATCCATAGAGAGCCCCAAAGCCTTGCTTCTGCTTATGCATTGGCCTCAAAATTTATCAAGGAAAATGACTTCCTTACTTCCATGAAGATGAACAGACGAATCCAAGATGATGATGAGTCTCCGGAGCGCCGCTCCTCTTACAGAAAAGAGAAAAGATATAAGGCGGACAGGCAGGCTAACTACATACAGCAGTCTCAGGGAACCCCACCCCGGGACAACTACTCCAGACCTCAGAGGATTGAAAGGAAACCCAAGCCCAAGAAAGAGCCCAAGCCAGAGCCCGAATGGACATCTCTCAACCAACCCGAGCTGACATCTTAAGAGAGGTCAAAGGGAAACCCTTCTATTATCCTCCAAAGCCGTTGCTGGTGCCTCCGGAGAACAGGGCGCGCAACAAATATTGTGGGTATCATGAGGATCATGGCCATGCCATCGAAAACTGCTTCTCCTTCAAGATGTTTATTGAAGACCAGATCAAGAAGGCAACATGAACCAGTACCTGTAAAGGAGACCAAGTGACAAAGACAAGGCCTTTAATAGTGACAAGCACGTGGTCAACATGATTTTTGAATGAGCCTCATCTCCGCCTCGGAGCCCTGACATGGACAGCGATGTCATGATGATCCAACTATTCGAAGATGAACCCATATATTTCTCTAACGCTGATTATGAGGGTCTGGACCCAGGACACAATCAATCCCTAGTCGTGACCCTCGACATCGCCAACAATGAGGTAAAAAGAATTTTGGTTGATAACGGCTCCTCGGCTAACATTGTTTTTTAGCACACACTTAACAGGATAAAATTGGGACACCTTCATGTGGATCCTTGCCTTGAAGACCCCCTCTACGGATTCGGGAATAACATGATCCCGATCTATGGGGTAATATATATCCCCGTTGTCTTTGGCACTGCACCCCTGCAAGTCTCTCATGTCATAAAATTCTACGTGATAAGCGCTACATCCTCTTACAACATGATTCTGGGGAGGCCCACTATCACCAAGCTCCGGGCTATCCCTTCGACAATTCACCTGAAACTAAAATTTCCCACCCCGGGAGGCATTGGAGAACTCAAAGGGGACCGGGACGTGTCCGGGAGATGCTATGGGCAGGCTCTGGTCATGGCCGAAACTGACCCGGAGAACAGAAAGAAGGCAATGGTCTTACCCAAAGGTCAAAGCCGCAAGAAACATCGCGAGCATCTCAGCAAAATGCCAAAGTTGGACGTCAACATGATAGAGGATTCGGGGTACGGCGTAACCAATGCTGACGCTCGGATACAAAAATTTGTGGAAGTAAAGGAAAAGACCAAAGTGGAACCTGCTGCACAGACTGTGGAGATAGAGTTAAAAACCGGGAACCCCACTCGGAAGCTGAAAATTGGGAAAGGCATGGAAACATCCTTCTAACAAGAAGTCATTCAGCTACTAAAAGAATACGCGAACGTGTTTGCATGGACACCGGAAGACATGCCCGGGATAGACCATTCTGTGGCAATGCACAGTCTGGATGTGGATCCACGGAAGAAGCCGATCAAACAGAAGTGGAGGAACTTTGCCCCGAAGCGCCAGCTGGCTATAGACTAAGAAATAGAAAAATTGCTCAAGGCCGATATCATCTGCGAAATCAAGTACCCCGACTAGCTTGCCAATGTGGTGTTAGTCAAGAAACCGAATGGAAAATGGAGAATGTGTGTCGATTACACAAGCCTCAACGTTGCATGCCCGAAAGATGAAAGAGATGTGTCCTAAGTCCAATCATGTATGATGATTTAGGAATAACTTTTATGTAATCTGTTTTGATTTCATTGATATTAATAAAAGACTTGTTTTGTTTTTAATGCGGGCTTTATCTATTTAAGTGTTTAAATAAGATATACCATAGTTTAGAGTAAAGCTTTTTATGGATTATGATGAGATCATAATAATGAGACCTAAAAGATGATAACTCTAAACTTAAATATTTCCTGGTCGTAGGATTACTAACTGGTAATTAGTAATCCGCAAAGATCGGTACATACTATGCTTGCTTCATTATGAAGGATGTCTGTTCTCATAAACATTTGTGTGGTGACACTATAGCTAGTATGTAGGTGCTTATTATAGAATAAGTTCATTGAACATGACTCACACAACTGAACAACTGATGGAGTTCACTCACGTGTCAGCAGTTGTTCATATAGTGATAGTTGTACAAGTATCCTTAGACTTGAGGCCATCATAGTCATCTTGTGTACACTGAACTATGCTTTGGTTTAGTTCTTAGTCTCCAGGGATAATTATAAGGGCTCTACTGGGTATAAGAATTTGTACACGAAGATAGTGTATGATCAATAAAGGATCTACCCCTTCCAGTGAAGGAAGAGAATGTTCAATGCTGATCCACTTATGCTAGTTCAGGAATCTCTGGCCAGAGTGAATGAAATTAGAAAGGAGTTTCTAATTTACATTAAATAGAACTAAGCATAGTGAATGGGAAAGCAAATGATTAAATAAGATAGGCTTGACACAAGTTCCATGCCTTGTATTTAATCGTGACATTGCAGGGTAGAAGGAATTGATTGTACGGTAACTACTCACTGAATAGGTTCTTGGTATTCTAAGCAGTGAATTCGTATTATCCGAATAGTCGCGATATGCTGAGAAGTATCCCTCACGATGTAGAATAAATATGATTAATTTATTAATTAATCATATTTAATGAATTAGAGAATTTATATAAATAATGATAAAATAGTTTTATTATTATTTATTTCTACTACCGGCTTAATATTGAACCTACAGGGTCACACCATAAAAGAGAATGATTTAATGGTGGAGGAATTAATTAATAATGGATGGTAATTATTTATTTATGAAATAAATAATTAATTAGCAGATTTAATAATTGATTAAATGAGATTTAATTAATTCTTAATATTATTAATTAAGAATTTAATTTTGGAAATTAAATCAAGTGAGAGAATTATTTTTCTAAAGTGTTTAGAAAAGGGATTAATGATTAAAAGGTGTTTTAATTATTAGTTAATTGGTTAATAAGAATAATCAATTAAAGGATTAATAATAATAATATTTTATGGAAAAATTTCAGCTGAAAATTTTTCCTATAAATATACTATTATAAACCCTATTTGCCTCAACCCAAATAATTAACCCTAATTCTAAAGTAGAACAAGAGGGAGACAACTAATTCTCTCAACCTCTTCCTCCTCCATCACATTGTACTCTTGGTGGATACCGGTGGAGTGCTTCACACTTGAGGAGCAGCTGCTAGGGATTTCCGTTCATCGTTCTTGGATCGCTATTAAAGACCTCCATCTTTCCATTAACGTAAAGCTTTTTTAAGGTAAACATACTGAACTACGAATTAAATATTATTTTTTGCATGGATCCTGCGGAGGGTTTCGGTTTTTTAAGATTTGAATTTACGTTTTCGTTGCGTTTATGTGCTAAAAACCCTTCAAAAGATTCATATCCCCTCCCCAACATCGATCAGCTAATCGACGCGACTTCTGGTCACACTATGCTCAGCTTTATGGACGCCTTCTCGAGATATAACCAAGTCCGCATGAATCTAGAAGACATCGCTAAAACATCCTTCATTACCCATCGGGCAGTCTATGCTTTCATCATGATGCCCTTCGGGCTCATTAATGTTGGGGCCACTTAACAGAAAATGATGAACACCATCTTCAAAAGCCAACTGGGGAGGAATATGGAGTCCTATATAGACGACATGATCTCCAAGTCAATCACGATCCCGGATCATATCAAAGATCTTAAGGAATGTTTTGACAACTTGAGGAAGTACAACATGAAGTTGAACCCAGAAAAATACGCGTTTGGAGTACCTTCAGGCAAAATTCTGGGCTTCCTAGTCAGCGAAAGAGTGATCGAAGCAAACCCGGAAAAAAAACAACGCCATAAGTTGGCAGGATGCCTGGAGGCTCTACGCAAGTTCATCCCTAGGATTGCAGAAAGATGTCTTCCATTCTTCGAACTACTAAAGGGTGCCCGAAACAGGAAATTGGTAGATTGGACTCCAGAATGTACCATAGCATTTGAGGAGGTTAAACAACATTGATGAACCCCCGGTGCTATTAAAAGCCAAGCCCGGAGAGCCTTTTTCTCTTTACATTGTCGCTGGCCCCAAAATCGTCTCTTCTGCTCTCGTCGGGGAAGAAAGAGAAATCCAAAGCCCCATCTACTATGTCAGCCAAGTCCTCAAAGATGCCGAGACCCGGTACCCAAACTTGGAAAAATTCGCCTTGGCCCTCGTACACTCTAGCAGGAAGTTAAGGAAATATTTCTAAGGCCGGGAAATTAGGGTGGTCACGGATCAACAACTCAGGAAAATCATTCACAAGTCGGACGCATCCGGGAGGCTGGTCAACTGGACCATTGAATTGAGCCAGTTTAACATCAAATTTATGCCACGGACGGCGATAAAGGCCCAGGCCCTGACAGAATTTGTCATGGAATGTACCTTCCCGGAACAACAATCACATACTCCCAGCGGGACTGCCTATGAAGACGCCAACCCAGGCACAGGCTCCTGGAAGCTCTACATGGACAGCTCATCGACGGTCGAGAGATCCGGGGCTGGCCTCATTCTGATCAGCCCGGAAGGTTTCACCATTCAACAAGCGATAACCTTTGCCTTCAAAGTAATAAACAATCAAGCTGAATATGAGGCACTCCTCTCCGGACTCAGGTTAGCAAAATCTCTCGGGGTAACCAAGATGGTCGTCTATAGTGATTCTCAGACCGTAGTCAAGCAAACCAGTGGAGAGTATATTGTGAAAGACCCAAAATTGGCACAATATCAAGAAATGGTACGAGATATCCTGGAAACCATCCCCGATACCACCATCCTCCGGATAAACAGAGCAGAAAATGCCAATGAAGATGAGTTATTCAAGCTCATGCAGAACACTTCGGACCTCAGCTGTTCAGTCTATTTTGAAGAGCTAAGGACACCTAGCACGGAATGGGCCGAGATCTTATGCATCAGTAGTCCAGACAACTGGATGACCCCCTACATAGCCTACCTGAGGGACGAAACGCTCCCAGAAGACCAGAACAAAGCCAAATACCTAAAGCACAAGGTTGTCCGTTTCTTCCTGGAAAATGATCAGTTATACAGAAGAACTTTCTCAGCACCTACTTTGAAATGTGTAGACCCGGAGGAAGCAGACTACTGTCTCCGGGAAGTCCATGAAGGTATCTGCGGAGATCACCTGGCAGCCAAAGCTCTGGCCTACAAATCATCAGACAAGGATACTACTGGCCCACAATCCACTCCGACTCCATTGCCTATGTCAAGAAATGTCCCCAATGCCAGAAATTCAGCAAGGTTCCCAGGCAAAGCCCGAGCCTGCCACCATCAGTGTTATCTCCAGTCCCATTTGCCGTTTGGGGCATAGATATCATGGGCTCTTTTCCCGGGCAAAAGGTGACCCCCGCTACGTTCCGGTAGCCATTGACTATATGACAAAATGGGCAGAAGCCAAGGCAATGAGGACAATCAATCAACAAGATTGTATCAAATTCATGGATTCAATCGTTATGCGATTCGGGATCCTGGTGGTTTTAGTCTCTAACAATGGCCCACAGTTCGTTGGATCTGACTTTGAAGCATATTTGAAAAAACTCAGAATCAAACATAAAAGGGCATCTGTGGCACACCCTCAGGAAAATGGACAAGTCGAGGTGACCAACAGGACCATACTCCAGGGCCTAGAGAAAAGGTTGGAAGAATCCAAGAAAACTTGGTCAGATGAACTCCCAAAAGTCCAATGGTCATACAGGACCACCCCCAGAGCGGGGACTGGGGAAACCCCTTTCAAACTTGCTTACGGCACTGAAGCCCGGTTACCTGTCGAAATGGGATCACCATCTCACAAAATCGCTAATTTCGATGAAGTCTCAAATATTGAAGGTCTCAAAACCAATCTGGAACTTCTGGACGAGGTGAGAGATCGGGTTGTAGAAGGGGGTTGAATATAGTGTTTAGCACAATCAAATCGAATATAAGAACTTAAGTAACAGAATACAGATTTTATTTAACACAATAAACTCTGTTATAATATGAAACTGTCCTCTCTCAGTGATGAACAAATTATCACGAGAGCTGCTAGAGTTACAAAGAATAATAACTTCGATAATCGTAACACTTTTTGTGTAAACTCTATGCCTGTGTTTATATACTACACAGTCACAAGATAATCTTCTAATTGATATGGAATATAATTCTGCTTCCTAAAATATATCAACCAGTTATCTTTTCTTCCAAGTATTCTATTCTTCATAGAATTCCTTCTTCATGCACAATTCTTTCTGTCTTAGTCTCGATCTTCTTTCCTTTCAATCAGCCGCCTGCCTTATCTCAAAGTCATCTTAAGTCCTGATATTATCTCCTGATAAATATCTTCTGAACCTTAAGTTCTGATAATTTAAGTTTTGATATCTTAAGTTATGTCTTCAGTATAAGTGCTGATTTCCAGTTAAGTATTGATTTGTCCTGTAAGGTAAGATCTGAAAACTAAACACAAATCATATTACACATGACATTATCAAATATATCTAACAATCTCCCTCAACTTGTAAATTAGCATAATATACAAGTTCAACAGATATTTGATGATGTCAAAAACATTAAGTACAAATGCATGAGAATTTGACTAGATAACTACAACTTACAGTCCTTTCAGCTTTACCATCTTTAACTTTTGATAACCGCTTCAGTCTGTATAAACTTCAGAATTTAAGTAGTTGTAGATCTTTGACTTGGCTTTAATTTTTAATTTCTTCTGATCTCTTTGATATCACGAGTTGTCCTGAGATAGTTCTTCAACAAACATCTCTCTGCATATTCAAGTTCATTGACCATCCTCCTTTTAGCATTTATCAATTCAGCTGTATCTTCTCAAGTTTGAAAAATAGCTGCTCTGAGATCATTTATCTTAGCTTTTCTTATCTCCTGATCAAGTCTTATCAGATATGCCTTGTCAGACTCTAGATTGAATTCCACAGCCTTATAACCCAGAAAAGTAGTTATAATCCTAGCAGAGTTAGGCTTCATATCGACAATATCACCCTTGTGATCTCTATACTTGGGACAGTATATGCTGTCAGACTTTATAGAATAAAGCTTCTTCTGTCTTTGAATTTGAGACTTTAAATATCCTGCAGCACTATCTGTTAATCTGTCTTTCACTTGAAGTAGGTATAGAACATGTTCCAGTTCCTCAAAATACTTCAGTGGTATAGCATTTTTCTTAATCTGGTATACCCTTCCATCTGTCATAAAATATAACAAGATATGTTCTTTCAAGAAGGTATGGTAAACCATTTGTACAGATTCAAGTCGATTCAATCTTTCAGGAGTTGCTCCAACACCTGGTTCACTTAAGGAAGTTGGATCATTGGTAGTGTTATGTACTCTTCTTTCATCAGAACTACCCAACCCAGATTTATCTCTTGCTTCCTTTCCTGTAACAACTCTTGCTTCAAAACCACCTATTACAGTCTTCAAAGATTAAGTCTGTTTAGCTTTGGTGAATCCTGGTAGGAGTATCTTTGAAGGTTTAACATGAGCAATGTCAGAGGTTTCATTTTCCTTATCTTTTGATATCAAGCCAACTTGAGCTATGTCAGAGGTTGCTTGCTTCACTGTCATATCAGAACTTACTAAATCTTGACTCTGAACAACATGAGCCATGTCAGAGGTTGTTTGAAAAATCTTCTTATGCATCAGATTAAGGTTAGCATCTACTTCTTCATCAATTATTTCTTTATCCATAACTGGCATATAAACCTTTACATGTTCATCAACTTTTTCTTTGCCCTTGGACCTTGGATCAATTTCCATTTGTAATTTGGCCTTCGTTGCCTCAGAACTTGTTCTTTCCTTTATCACAATACCCTTAAGCTTTGGAAATTTCTTTTCAATAACAGAAGCTTCAGATTTTGTCTTGACACCTTCTGCTTTGAGTCTAGCTTCTTCTTCATTTAGACTCTCAAAGTCCATTCCTGGATTTTCTTTAAGAAATAACTGCTTTGAAATTTCTTCATCAAGTCCTAGATATCCACCAGAACTTATCCTTTTACCAGTATCAGAACTTATTCTTCTCCCAGTATCAGAACTTGTTCCTTGACTTGTAATTCTAGCTTTACTTGACGAAAGTCCTTTGCCTTGACCTTGACCTCTACCCTTATCAGAGTTTCCCTGGTCATCATTTCCATCATCCTTTCCTTTCAGTGTCTGAATAGATTTGCATTTGGACTTAATCACTTTCTCCCCCTTTTTGGCATCAGCAGGTAATAGAAGAGAGACAAGCAATTCCACTGAGGATTGGATCTCATTGAGTTGAATTTGGTGAGAAGCCTGATTCTGCAGAATTTCTTCAATTTGAGCTTGTTGCTTCTCCTGAGTTTTCTCAATGTAGGCAATTCTGTCAAAGGTTGGCTTGAAAAATCTATTCTTTTCAAGTTTCACATTCATATCTTGCTGGATTAGAGCTTCCTGAATTTTGTTCACCTTGTCATGAGTTATTGAGTATTGACCTTGAAGGTGCCTTGTACACAATACAGTAACTCTCAGTTGTGCCTTGAAATCATCATTTAGTAGCATTTCATCAGCTTTTGCAAGATGCTCAGCAAGAATCTTTTCAGAAGGAAAAAAACTAACTGAGTTCCATTCTTTAGTCCACTCCTTTGCTCTAGGAGTTTCACTCCAAGGTACTGGTGATTCCCCTGTAACAAACTTCTTGACTAAATCAGCTTTATGAACAGTTTGTTGAGGTGCATGTCCTGATGGACCAGCTGCATCAGCATCTAAATTTTCAGCAGCTTCACCAGTAGTTTCTTCATTAGCAGCATCAGAACTTGTAGATCCTGCAGTATCAGCATCCTCTGATAAAATAGCAGTATGTGAGGCTATAGAGGCTTCAACATTTTCCTCTAAATTCTGATCTGCAATCAGGTTCCGATCAACATTCAACATTGATGTTGTTGGTGGAGTGAGTTGAATTAGTGGAGCTTCCAAGTATAAAACCTCAGGCAGAATCAGGTGATGAATATCAATTTCAACACTTGTACCTGGTTCTTCAGTATGTACTGGATCAACTATATGTGACAGAGGAGGTGTAGGCATTTTAGCTTGAGCAGTTTCTGGTTGTGCAGTTTCTATTTGTGTAGAAGGAAGTAATTCAATAACAACTGGTTCTGTTGAGATCAGAGATTCCTGATCCCCTTCCTTAGCTGCTTCAACTACATCTTCTGAATCTGACTCAATTATGTCCTTATGAGCTCTCTGTTTCTTTAATTTCCTCAAAGGTGGAGACACTGTAGGAGTTTTATCATCAGAGTTTAATTGTCTAAGCCTTTTGAGGGGCCTAGAACTCCTAGTTACAGTATCTTTCTGAGAAGAAACCTTCTCAGCTTCTAGAATAACAGGTTCTGATATTGGAACCTGTTCCTCACTTGTTTTCTCAAATCAACAGAATTTAATCAAAACATTCATCACAAAATAAAGTTAAAAGTCGATGAAGTAAAGATTAATAAATTACAATTCAACATGCATAGTCACATAATTTGAGAAACAAAGAACAAATCTTGCAATTTAAAGAAAATTTCATTAATATATCATATGATTACATACGATGAAATTTATCAATTACATGTAAAAATTACAAGATAGTCCTATTCTACGATTCCTAACATCAACAACCTTAGTCCTAGTCTAAGAAGCCTGACAAAGCTAACGGTGAAGAGAAATGGATGGCTACAATTAATTCTTCTTCCTACTTTCAACAAAGAGAACAGCAAGACGAATGATTTTCTCCTATTGTCTAAGAATACGAAGATGAGCTTCTCTTTGGAAAGACAACAGATCATTTTTAATGTTCTCTAGAAGTTGAATCCAGATGACAAATGGAATGTTGTTGATAGGATATGAAGTCGGAATCCCATTTCAAAAAATGGTCACAGTTTATGTGCCATAAGAGTAAAACTAACTGAAATGAGCCATTGTTTGAAAGAAATGAACAGATGTGGTTTTACTGATGAATGATCAGTCATTTAAATAGGCAATGGAATACCAAGAGACGTGAGGACTGGTTAAACATTACAAATAAGAATAATGACCCCTCGACTCCATAGACTAATGTATAATAATAATAGTCAGTAAAAGATCTAAAGTCAGAGTTAATGGGCACGGGATATAATAATAATTATTGTGCGCATGCAGGTTTTCAAGACATACACGCTAACCACTAACCCATAATGATTATGACTGTTTTATCTCACATTAACCAATATTCTGTAAAAATATTATCGTTCAAGTAATGACCAAAAATAAACCAAGTAAATAAATACAGTCACGACAGCATCAAAACTTGATTATTATCAAGATTTATAAGTCATCAGAATATGGCTCCTTAACTCGAAAAGTGAATGTGTATTCCTGTAATTCTTCACACAAATACTGATATGGTTTCATCAGAACTTAATCATCAGAACTTCCATCAGAACTTATCCTCAAAATTTATGCAATCTGACAAATAAACTGTTCATCTAAAATAACATTTATCACCACAGTAATTTTCATCATTCATATGGAGTGTAAGTGTGTGCATTAAGCAAAATATCAAACAAAGAGTAAAGTCTGATTCACTTCAGTACATCTTAGAAATAAGGCATAACTAAGAACTTTACTTAAAATCTGTCATTATTCAGAAGTCTACTTTAGAATGAGTTCATGCATGAGTCCACCTCAACTATTTTGTGCTCATTTTATGCATCTTTTGAAATTCTATTTTACAGTGGCTTCTCAGTGTAAGTGAGTCACGACTGCTTATTAGAATGTATGTTGTTATCAGAGTATTTCTCCAGTAATCATAGAGTGTGAAAAGTCACCAAGAAAATTTTATTTTGCTTTTCTAATGCATATTACTTAATACCAGCAATGCACTTGGGTTTTCCCTTCCATATTTTTACTCTAGATCTCAAAGGAGTACCTGATTTTTATTACTTTTCTTCTCTTTTTCTTTTGATAAGTGAGGTTTATCAACACTTAGTACATCCACCAGATTTACTAACATCAGAATTTAACAGATAAGAAGCACTATTCTAGTTTTTGACTTAGTAATAAGATACACAAAGTAAACTTCAACTAAGCTCAGTATCAGAATTTGCTTGTGTTAAAAGATTTCCACATAAACAATTACTTCAAATATGGGATCTTTAGTATATTAAAGACTACTAGGTCAGCATCTAGCACAGTTATCCTCATTGGATTAAATAGTCACAGAAACATTCATATCACTATCAGAGTTTAGAAATTTACATCAGACAATAATCAGTACTTAAGTAATTTTCAATTTAAGCACAGAATACACAAAGATAGTATTATCTGTAAATAGTGATCATAAAGTCTGATATATCAAAACATAAACTAAGCAGATTTAGAGAAAGAACCTGAAACCATTCCAAGTTCATTTACCAATCTTTTAAAAGTAGCTTCACACAGTGGTTTTGTGAAGCTTGATCTGTGGGAACAAAATGCAATTCCACTGTACCTTCATCCACATGTTCCCTTATGAAATGGTACCTAATGCTGATGTGCTTTGTCATTGAGTGCTGAACTGGATTACCCGTCATAGCAATTGCACTTTGATTATCACAGTAAATAGGGATTTTAGAAAATTCTAACCCATAATCCAGTAGCTGATTCTTCATCCAAAGAATCTGTGCACAACAGCTTCCTGCAGCAATGTATTATTCTTCTGCAGTTGATGTGGAAATTGACTTATGTTTCTTACTGGACCAAGAAACCAATCTGCCTCCAAGAAATTGGCAACTTCCACTTGTGCTTTTCCTGTCAATTTTGCATCTTACAAAATCTGCATCTGAGTAACCTATTAGCTTAAAGTCTGATTCTCTAGGATATTACAATCCCAGATCAGCTGTACCCTTAAGATACTTGAAAATTCTTTTCACAGCTATTAAGTGAGGTTCTCTTGGATCTGCTTGAAATCTTGCACAAAGACATGTAGCATACATGATATCAGGTCTACTTGCAGTTAGATAGAGTAGTGAGCCAATCATACCTCTGTAATCAGTAATATCTACTAATTTACCAGTATCCTTATCCAACTTAGTTGCAGTGGCCATAGGAGTAGATGCACTTGAACAATCCTGCATTCCAAATTTCTTCAACAAATTTCTGGTGTACTTTGATTGACAAATAAAAGTTCCTTCTTCATTCTGCTTGACTTGAAGGCCTAGAAAATAGTTAAGTTCTCCCATCATACTCATTTGATATCTTGACTGCATCAGTTTTGGTAAACTTCTTACAAAGTCTGTCATTTGTAGAACCAAAAATGATATCATCAACATATAATTGCACCAAAAGTAAGTCCTTTCCATGGTTGAGGTAGAACAGTGTTTTTTCAATAGTTCCTCTATTAAATCGATTTTCCAAACTGAGCTAAAGTCTCATACCATGCTCTTGGAGCTTGCTTAAGGCCATAAAGTGCTTTATCAAGCCTGTAGACATGATTGGGAAATTTGGGATCTACAAAGCCTGGAGGTTGTTCAACATATGCTTCCTCTTCCAATTCTCCATTAAGAAAAGCACTTTTCACATCCATTTGAAAGACTTTAAACTTCTTGTGAGCAGCATAAGCCAAAAATATCCTTATGGCTTCCAATCTAGCAACTGGTACAAATGTTTCATCATAATCAATTCCCTCTTGTTGAGAGTAACCTTTTGCAACCAGCCTTGCTTTGTTCCTTGTAATTATGCCATCACTGTCAGTTTTGCTTTTGAACACCCACTTTGTACCAACAACTGATCTGTTCCTTGGTCTTAGCACTAGGGTCCAGACTTTATTGCTTTCAAATTCATTTAACTCTTCCTGCATTGCTTGCACCCAATCAGCATCTTGAAGAGCTTCTTCCACTTTCTTTGGTTCAGTCTGAGAGATAAAAGAAAGATAAAGACATTCATTTGATGTAGTTGTTCTAGTTCTGACGCCTGCATCAGAATTTCTAATAATTAAGTCAGGTGTATGTGCTTTAGTCCACTTCCTTGCAGATGGAAGGTTTTCTCTAGAACTGGATGCTCCCCCATGATCCATGCTGTCTCCATCAACCTTTTTTCCTGATGCTCCCCCTGAAATTATGCTCTCTGAGTTGCATCCTTCATTATTTGAGTTTCCAGAAATATCATAACATGAGTTTCCAGAATCATCAGAACTTGAAGAGCCTGTTGTAGGTTCTGATGCTTCTTGAGATGTGGTTGGATCTTCAGTATGCTCCCCCTGCACAGGTGCATTTTCCTTAGGCATAGTCACCACAGTTTCAATAACATCAGAGTTTAATCCATCAGAATTTGCGGTATCAGGATTTACAGAATCAGAATTTAAAACTTCATTCTCGAATCTCAGCTGATCATGATCATTGAAATCTTCAACTCCAGTAATCTTCTTATCATCAAAAGAGACATTTATAGATTCCATGACAACCCTTGTTCTTAAATTGTAGACTTTGAAGGCTTTTGTAGAAAGTGGATATCCAACAAAAATTCCTTCATCAGCTTTTAGATCAAATTTCGATAGCTGTTCGGGATGAGTCTTAAGAACAAAACACTTGCATCCAAATACATGAAAGTACTTCAGATTTGGCTTCTTTTTCTTCACCATCTCATATGGTGTTTTTACATGCTTGTTAATGAGTGTTGCATTCTGAGTAAAACAAGCAGTCTGCACAGCTTCATCCCAAAAGTAGGTTGGCAACTTTGTTTCATCAAGCATAGTTCGTGCAGCTTCAATAAGAGTTATATTCTTTCTTTCAACAACTCCATTTTGTTGTGGAGTTCCAGGAGCAGAAAATTCCTGCTTTATTCCATGGTCTTTGCAGAACTCTTCCATAATCAAATTCTTGAACTCAGTGCCATTATCACTCCTTATGATCTTCACAGAATCTTTGACCAATTTATCCAGTTGTTTGACATGATCAATCAAGATAGATGCAGTTTCACTTTTTGTGTGCAAGAAATACACCCATGTGTATCTGGTGAACTCATCCACTATGACCATAGCATATTTCTTCTTTGCAATAGACATGACATTAACTGGACCAAATAGATCAATAGGTAGTAGGTGATAAGGCTCAAGAATTGATGATTCAGTCTTGCTCTTGAATGAAGATTTTCTTTGTTTTGCCTTCTGACATGAATCACAAAGGCCATCAGGAGCAAATACTAATTTTGTCAATCCTCTCACAAGATCTTTCTTGACTAGTTCATTTATATTGTTAAAATTTAAATGAGAGAGTTTCTTGTGCCAATTCCAGCTTTCTTCAATTGATGCTCTACTCAACAGACAAATTACAGAACCATCAGTACTTGTTGAAAGCTTGGCTTCATAAATGTTACCATGCATGTATCCTTTCAGAACAACTTTACCTGTAGATTTTCTTACAACTTCACAGTGTTCTTCAAAGAAATCCACATGATAACCTCTGTCACAGATTTGACTCACACTAAGCAGATTGTGTTTAAGTCCTGAGACAAGAGCTACTTTTTCAATGATGACATTCCCAAGATTAATATTGCCATATCCCAGAGTTTTTCCAATGTTGCCATCTCCATAAGAAACACCTGGGCCAGCTTTCTCCACAAAGTCTGATAGCAGGGCTTTATTTCCAGTCATATGTCCTGAACATCCATTGTCCAGAACTAGGATTTTCTTCCTGTTGCCCTGCAATCACAAAGACCACTAATAATTAGTTTTAAGGACCCAGACTTGCTTGGATCCTTTGGCCTTTTTAAGTTTGTTAACATTTGCAGCGGATTTAGCATCAGAGTTTATGTTAACAGTTTTATTATCAGAATTTGCAATATCAGACTTTGCTTCAGAACTTATACTAGAAGGAATAATGCTAAGTTTCTTTACAGAAGGTTTTATTTGATTATAATCATAGTACATACTATGATATTCCTTACAAGTATATATGGAATGCCATAAACTACCACAATGAAAACAAGGATTTTGTGGCTTATATCTAATAGACTGACTCTTAACTCCTGATTTTGAAGGTAAGGAGTTTATATTCGTATTCTTCCTGCAAAAACAAACCAGATGGTTAGAATTTCCACAGTTATGACATGTTTCTCTAGGAGCATTAGGAACGGGCTTATAATTGTTACTTTTGTTCACACCTTCCTTTCCATTCCTATTTTTCCTAGGTGGCTTTACCTTGTTTACATTCTTAACATCTTTCAGCTTATGCTTAAGCTGTTTCTTAGTCATTAAGCCTATATTAACTTCAGTTGGCTTATCCTATTTAGGTTTGTCAGAAGTTACTATCTCCTTAACTTCTGATTTATCAATATCAGACTTTGCAGTTACAAACTTAACAGGATTTACCTTTGGTTTTTGTTTAACAACTATAGGCTCAGTTTTTACAGTTCCCTTACTGTTCTTACCATCTCCATAACCTATGCCCTCTTTCCAATTTCCACTACTAAGAATATCCTGAGTTGCTTTACCAGAGTTAGTCCAAGTCCTGATAATCTCTCTTTCCTTTTCTAACTCAGTTTTTAGAGATTCATTCATTTTTAACACTTCATCCCTAACATAATAGGCATCATCTCTATCTTTCTGAGTTTGATGGAACATGACTAACTCTTTTTCTAAATAATCATTCCTCTTTTTATAAGCAAGATTTATCAATATCAGACTTTACAGTTACAAACTTAATAGGATTTACCTTTGGTTTTTGTTTAACAACTATAGGCTCAGTTTCTACAGTTCCCTTACTGTTCTTACCATCTCCATAACCTAAGCCCTCTTTCCAGTTTCCACTACTAAGAATATCCTGAGTTGCTTTACCAGAGTTAGTCCAAGTCCTGATAATCTCTCTTTCCTTTTCTGACTCAGTTTTTAGAGATTCATTCATTTTTAACACTTCATCCCTAACATAAAAGGCATCATCTCTATCTTTCTGAGTTTGATGGAACATGACTAACTCTTTTTCTAAATAATCATTCCTCTTTTTATAAGCAAGATTTTCAGAAGTTAATCTTTCACATGTTAAAGTTTGATCTTTATAACTAATGAACATGGTTTTAAGATATCTTCTCAACTCGGTAATACCATCAATATGAAAGGCATAAGTAGTTTGAGGTACCTTTAAGTCAGTAGTGTCAGAACTGCTAACAGCATTTGCCATCAAGGCATAGTTTTCCTCATCCTCAGAATCTGAAGCATCTGACCAGCTTTTCTTCTTTGTGACAAGAGCCTTTCCTTTGTCACTTTTCCCTTTTCTACAATCTGGAGATATGTGGCCTTTCTCACCACAGTTGTAGCATTTAACATTTGAGTAATCTCCTCTGTCAGACTTTCATCCTTTGCCTTCAGATTTTCTGAAACCTTTCTTTTCAGAACTTGCACCTATCCTGGAAAAATTATTTCCTCTCCTGAATTTTCCGTACGCAATTTTTGTGATCCCTTTCACCATAAGAGCACACAACTTCATCATCTCGTCATCAGGGTCCATCTCAGGTATACTTTTAGTTTCTGAGTCATCATCACTATTAGAACTTGATGACTCAGTATCAGACTTTATGATGAGAGCTTTTTCCTTGCCTTTTCTTGAGGCAGCTACTTTGGGACATTCCTCCTCAATCACAAAGGCAACTGTTCATGACTTTCTTCCATTTCTCTTGCTTCTTTGTTCCATCTCAAGTTCATGAGTCTTGAGCATCCCATAAATTTCATCAAGAGTTGTTTCATCAAGATTATAGTTGTCTCTTATTATTGTGTGCTATCAAATCCCATCTTTCAGGAAGAGCTAACAGGAACTTAAGATTTGAATCTTCAATATCATACTCTTTGTCAACTAGAGATAAATCATTCAAGAGTTTGACAAATCTGTCATATAAATCAGTCAATGACTCATCAGGCTTTGAGTCAAAGTGCTCATACTCTTGAGTGAGTATTGTCTTCCTGTTCTTCTTGATTGAATCAGTTCCCTGACACCTTATTTCCAAAGCACCCCATATCTCTTTTACAGTCTTGCAATTTATTACCCTGTTTGACATGATATTATCAATGGCACTCTGCAGCAAGTGTCTTACCTTTGCATCCTTTGCAATCGATGAGATATCTTCAGCAGTGTAATCACTTTTCTCCTTTGGTACACAATTTGCTGGCTGTCCTGCAACTTCCACAGAGAGTTTGGTTGGCATATGTGGTCCTTCATAAATCCTGTCGAGATATTCTGGATCTGTAGCTTCCAGAAACATAGACATCTTCACTTTTCATATGGAATACTCAAAAGGTTTCAACATGGGAACTCTTATAGTCTCATATCGACTATGAGTTATTGTTTTTGGAGATTCTTCAATTTTGGTGGGCTTGGTTGGAGTTTCTTCTTCAGACATGATTGATTTTGGATCTTAAACTGTTTGTGTGTTAACAGAAGGCTCTGATACCAATTGTTAGGTCACACACACTATAGAAGGGGGTTGAATACAGTGTTTAGCATAATCAAATCGAATATAAGAACTTAAGTAACAGAATACAGATTTTATTTAACACAATAAACTCTGTTACAATATGAAACTGTCCTCTCTCAGTGATGGACAAATTATCACGAGAGCTGCTAGAGTTACAAAGAATAATAACTTCGATAATCGTAACACTTTTGTGTAAACTCTATGCCTGTGTTTATTTACTACACAGTTACAAGATAATCTTTTAATTGATATGGAATATAATTCTGCTTCCTAAAATATATCAACCAGTTATCTTTTCTTCCAAGTATTCTATTCTTCATAGAATTCCTTCTTCATGCACAATTCTTTCTGTCTTATTCTCGATCTTCTTTCCTTTCAATCAGCCGCCTGCCTTATCTGAAAGTTATCTTAAGTCCTGATATTATCTCCTGATAAATATCTTCTGAACCTTAAGTTCTGATAACTTAAGTTCTGATATCTTAAGTTCTGTCTTCAGTATAAGTGCTGATTTCCAGTTAAGTATTGATTTGTCCTATAAGGTAAGATCTGAAAACTAAACACAAATCATATTACACATGATTTATCAAATATATCTAACAGGGCAGTGCTAAAAATGGAGGCTTACAAGGAGAAAAAAAAGCTCTATTTTGGGAAGAAAGCCAAGATATAGGAATACGAAGCAGGCGACCTGGTACTCCGGCACACCGAGGCTTCAGACCCAACTAACCAAGGAAAGCTACACCCCAACTGGGAAGGGCCCTACATAGTCAAAGAGGTGCTCCGTCCAGGAACCTACAAGCTAAACTACCTCAACGGAACCAAAGTCCCGAACATCTGGCACAGACTTCGTCTCTGGAAATTCTATCAGTAGAAAGGTGCGCATGGATATAGTTTTTGTTGAATAATAAGAAACACAAATCTGTATTTTCCCATCTAGAATGTAATCGACTCTCGATACCTATTTTGCAATAAAATATGTCATGCTTATTTTGTCCAAAATAATGTTATTACGATTACATTGCAATTGTTGGTCGCGCCCAAACTTAGAAATTTTTTATTCAAATAAAAATTTTAACCCCATCCCGGGGACGAATACACAAACCATGTGTACCTAAAAAAATTTATTCAGTTAAAAGTTTTAACCCCATCCCGAGGGCGACTACACAAACTATGTGTGCTTAAAAAAATTATTCAGTTTTAACCCCATCCCGGGGACGAATACACAAAGTATACTAGAAATTATTCAGTTTTGACCCCATCCCGAGGACGATCGCACAAACCATGTGTACTAGAAATTCTTTTTCAGTAAGCAGCTACAGAAACCAAATACGTAAAGGGAAATATATATACATGCTTGCCCGAGACAAACCAGACCCGAACCAAATTCAAGTCAAAGTCATACGGAAATTAAAAACCAACAATTATGAAAGCCACAAGGGCCAAGTCTTCAACATAAACGAACTAAGAAATCAATTACAAGTCACGAAGCTTGGGTCTTCATCCATCAGTTCTCGGGGGGATGAAGAGTCTTCTCACGGGCCTCTTCAGGAGGAGGTGGATACGCCCCGGAGGTGCCCTCTCCAGCAGCTTTAGCTTCCTCACGATAGAGCTCCTCCGCAAGATACAGCTCTATGAACTCGTCCATATCACCACCTGGGTTCTCAGCCAAATAAGCAGAAGCGATGTCCCAACATATGTTAACCTTCTCAAAAATCTTGTTATTGAGTTCCGCATAGTAGGCGGGAGTACCCCGAAAGGCTGCAAGGACTTTCTCTGCCCGAGGCCTGACAGTAAGCTCTATCTGTAAGTTCTCCAACTCCGCCCGGAGGGACCCAACCACCTTCTCAGCAGCCTCCCGGGCATTCACCTCCTCAGCAAGGGCCTGCTTATGCTCCTGGGACTCTCTCTCTTTCACCTCCCGGTACTTGTTGAACTTTTCCTTCTCATCAGCCAACTCTTTCACCGCAGTCTTCGCTTTAGCCACTCTCACACGATAATTGTGGATGATGGTATAGCAGTAGCTGATCCGGGCATTGTCCTGGGAAAGAAATAGAAAAGACTTAACGTAGACGTAAAAGAAAAGGAGACAATAACGAAGTACACATACTTCCGAAACATCCCGAACAAGATGATCCAAGAAATTATCCATATCCTCCTTAGTATAGCACACAAAGTCGGCGGGAGTGGCATAGTTGTCAAACATCTCGCTCCGGCGATCATCAAGGGTCATCCGGGCCAAGAGGTTCTTCAGGGCCTCCTCCTCTACCAGCTTCTGACTCACTTCCTCAGTCGGACCCAGAGTGGTCACCCTCCTCCGCTGTTGGGTCCCGAAGCCACCAGCAACATCCTCTGTGGCTTTCCTCTTGCGAGGGTTCAAAGCGCCCACTTCCTCTTCCTCCAACTCCAGAACCTCCACCTCATCGGGCCCCGGAACAACAGGAGCAGTAACCTCCGACACACTCTGCCTCACGCTGGTCCCCGAGGAACCTGCATCCCGGACCTGTGAACCACTCCCAACACCAACCTTCTTCTTCCCCGAATCCAGCTGCACAGCACCACCGATCTTCTTAAACCTACTAGCCAAATCCCTGAACTGCGGCGACATGGCGTGATGGAAAGGGTTGAGCAACAGAAAACCTGCACAAAGGAACTACAATTTAGAAAAGGGGCATCGGAGCACATATATATGTCAAGTAAAAATACAAGTAAAAAATACAAGTAAAAAACTACATAAAGTAAAATACTTACAGCCAACATTATACAATGTTTGGTTATCTAAAAAAGTATCCCGTGTCCACTGAGCACCCAGAGCCACGACAAAGTCGTACATCTTCGCCAAGGCAGCTCCACCGAGCCGCTCGGTTGGGAACCTGTTATTTTTTAAAACATTTTTATACACAGGCATAAACTCCGGGTCCCCACCCCGGACAAAGATGAACTCCTGGTGCCAGCCCCGGAGCAAATTTAACATAAAGACAGGCGCACTCTTGGCGTCAACAGGGAACCCGCAGCCATCTATGTTAAAAGTGAACACAAACAGGGGAGGCAGGGTGGACTTCTTAATCTTAAAGAGGTAGTGGAAAAACTTGAAGGTAGGCAAGTACTTCTTTACATGACAGCTAGCAAGGAACCAAGAAACCCACTTTATAGAGTTCGGGGCCAACTGGGTAAAAGGTATTCCGTAGACATCGCGGCATAAAGATTTGGTGAATTGGTGAAGGTTTGGCCTCATACTACGAAGATTCTCTAACGGAATAGCTACCCAACCACCCATAAGACGGTGATAAACCCTCTCGTGAGGTTCGGGCCACCTCCACTCCATAGCTTCCCCGAAGTGGAAAACTGCTTTAACTAGGTCATCTATATGCTCAAAGGAATAGGTGGCAAGGTCAGGATGACGGGGGGCTGGAACATAGCTGGTCCTGGGAGCGTTAAAAAACAGCTCATCCATACGTGCCCCATCATAAAGTTCTTTGCCCCTGGGCCTATAAATATCATAAAGGTCCCTGAAATAATAGTCGTGTGGGGGACTATTCTCCCGAGTCTGGACGGAGTAGTGGTCTATGTCTACCCAAGACCCATCTCTCCTACCCAAAGTCTGCCCAGGATTCAGAAGGAAGGTGGACAACTCCTCAACTACGGGTTGACGTCGGGGAGGCATACTCTCAGGTTCCGGAGAAGAGTCACTAGAGGAATGGACAAGAAAACCAAAGTGAGGACGGTCGGGCCTACGTTTCAGGTTGGCTAATTTTTTCATTCTCACTCTCCTAACCATATAACCCCGGAGTCTATGCTATTTTTGGAACAAAAGAAAAAAGGGACAAAAAATAGAAAACTACTCAGAAACAGATAACCTTAGAATCAAAACACCAAAATACGTCATATAGTCTATACATACACATATATGCTTGCAAATAAAACACCAGGAACAGTCACGAACAATAAGAACAAAACCAGTTTTATACATAAACCAAACCCCCTTTCTTACATGCACAAGAACCAAAAAATAGATTCGTTTTGTGAAACAAAACCAAAAATATATATACGAACAAAACCCCCAAACATCAACAACAGTTCTGTATACTAAAATATCAAAACCCAGAACTACAAAGTTAAGTCAGAAATGGCATATCAAATGAGTTACATGCATTTGAGAAACTCGTTACTCGATTCATCAAATCAAAGACAAGTATGGTGTAGCGAAGTATTAAGTAGAGACGGAGGATTTACAAGAAAGCAGGAGAAAAAGTATGGCTTCGAACCAGAAAAACTCCACAAGGCCCTTCGAAGAAAATAAAAGTGTGTTTGATTTTCGTGTTAGCGTAAAGAATGAAGAAGAAGGAAAGGAGGGGTATTTATAGGTACAAGTGGGGTAAAAACCCACTCAACTGCTGCACAATCCTGTCCGTTGATCCAGAACACGTGGCGCGATCCTATGCGTCCAAATAGTAACCGCTGCAGTTAATGATTACATTGTTGTAATTATTTAATAGGCACGACTTTTAAGTAGAAAAATGGGGAAAAAACTGCAATGTTTCGTATATATGCATATATGTATACATATACTCCTACAGGAAACTCAACCGCCACTTGACACCCCGAAAAAATGACAAAATACCGCGCACATGTCACATCTATACCTAGCAGCCCAGCAGAAGGGCCTAACCAAACACAACCCCGAGGATTTGTACCCAACAACTCCCCGGGGCTAGGGGCCACAAATCAAAGGAAACCTGCAAAAACAATTCCAAGTTACAAAAATCAAAGGGTCTAACCAAACACAACCCCGAGGACTTGTACCCTACAACACCCCGGGGATAGGGGGCCACAAATCAAAGGAAAGCTGCAAAAAAATTTCCAAGGTACAAAAATCAGAGGGCCTAACCAAACACAACCTCGGGGACTTGTACCCAACAACACCCTGGGGCTAGGGGCCACAAATCAAAGGAAAGCTGCAATTTTTTTTTCCAAATTACAAAAATTAGAGGGCCTAACCAAACACAATCCCAGGGACTTATACCCCAACAACACCCCGGGGCTGGGGGCCACAAATCAAAGGACAAATGCAAAAATTTTCCAAAAGTCACACAGATCATCACACAAACTCCGAAAAAAGAAGACTACTCCCCCATCCGGGCACACCCGCATAAGGGAGTGGGAGGCAAATGATATGCCATAAATAATCAGGCCCAAATAAAGTGATACAAAAGCCCAGATAGAGAACACCCCAGGCCCAAACCGGGGTGGTCCCTAGAACACGTGGCACAGGACAAAAATCTCAACTATCTCATGTTACCAAAAATGGAACAATTACATCCCAGCCGTCCATATGTAAGGATCCCAAGACAACCCTGGTGGAAGAAGGACATTCGGGCCCCACAGTCCATCGAAGCCATCCAATCACTCACCAACCAAGAATGATCAAGGTTTAGGATGAAGAGGTACAAACCCCTAAAACCCTAAATGTGGGAGCCTATAAAAGGACCTAAGAAAAGGGTTTTAAGGGTTAGAAAATATTTTGACTGCTACACCGGAGTAGGCTCGGGGACACAGCCCCCTCCGGTTCTGTTTTGCAGAATCCCCCACAAAGTAGGTTAACCACACATCATCAGCAACGCAGATAGGGTTCGAGTTTATGTGAAAGAGGAGAAGACCCGGGAAGAAAAGGGGTTATCAGAATTAAAGTTATTTTATCGTTTATCTTCCTATGCAGGTATTTACATATTACTTTGAAGAGTTAGAAGAGGAATTTCTAACGGGGGTGTATTCATTTGAGATTTTAATGGATTCTTAATAATATATGGATTTTAATGGATTTTGAAAATCCATGGATTGTTTAAATTCCACATAGATTTGGATGTTGATTTTTTTAATTCTATGCAAATTTTGGTTAATTTTGATGGATTGATTTTGATGGATTGAATAAAATCTTACATAATTTATTGGATTATTTTAACTAATATTTTTTAGATAAATAAATATATAGATGTATTAGATTTAATCTTCAAAGACAAAAGTTAAACTAATTATAGTGGCTTATCCATTGTTACTAAATTGTTGAAATACCAATAGAAAAATGAAAACAAACAACTGTTAATCTTTTTCAAGGCTAACACCTTCAACGTCTAGATGATCACACCAGGGCTTCATTCCTTCAAGGAAAACGAAGAGTAAACGTAGAGAAAGGAGAGGAAGGCAAATAAAACAGAGAGAGAGAGCAGAGGTTTATCAAAACACTTGGTGCATTGACTACAATGTGTCCATATAAGATCACTTCCTGTATCAACAATAGCTGAGAAAGGCTTTGGCAGGGTGCCAATGGAAATGTTCATTAAAATCTCGCATTGACCAGAATAAATAGGGGATTGCATGGTTGGCAATAGACAGTCGGTGATGAGATGCCAAGCCAGAACCAGTGGCTAAATATTTATGGCCTGCATTTTTGCAAAGACTTCCAAAACATTCTTTCTGTTACGGCACTTTCGAAAGATGATTGTTACGACACTTTCGAAACACTGTCAAGAAAGAAGTGTAACAACAAAGAAAAAAGAGTAACAACAAGAGGAGGTTCTGTGATGATAATAAAATCTTTGGAAACCATGTTTGAGTGTGACACCAAACTTGAGCCTATAAAAAAAGGTTGCAGGTTGCTAACTATGTAGGTATAAATACTTGCAAGTAATATCTTTTTTACTTATTATTTTTTGATTTTCTAGTAAAAAATTGTTATCATTTGTAAATCCATCAAAATCTTTACTCCAAGTAAGAGATTTGAGGTTCATGAATTTGTATATAAAATATGAAACAAATACTTCAAAATCCATAACTCTTGCAAATCTGTTAAAATTTGAATACATAGAGATTTTGTTTGATTTTTTAGAATCTGGATTTAATACCTACAGATTTTATAAGATTTTTTAAAATCTCAAATGAATATCTCCAGATTTTAAAAGATTATTTTAAATCCTTATTGAATACCTACTGATTTTGAAAATCAATAAAAATCCTACAGAATCTCAAATGAATACACCTGAGAGATAACTTTGTTGGGTATAATTCTAACTACACAGCAACAATGGGCAGTTATATATATAATAACAAGAACATGGCAAATAACCAACTAACGAAAAAAAACATGAAGGCAATAACAAACTATAAAGACTGTAATTGATAAGGAAAGTAAAGAAAACTTATCTCTTATCGCTTTCCAAATTCTGATAAGAAGAAGAACACAACAGCTGAGTCGCCAAACCCTTCAAGAGGACTTGACTGTTCTTGAAGAGATTATTGCCCCCCACTTAAGCTGTGAATGCAGCAATATCGCTTCCAGGATAATACAGCAACAGATCAATCTGGCCACAGAACCAACAATGATCAACGGTGACTCGCACCTCAGTTTGCCCAAAAAACCTATGCAACTCATATATGTTTGCGAGGTAGGCACCGAGACTTGTGTCATTTTTATCTCAAGTGTACCTTTCAATATATAGGCATCTCAAGTTACTCTTCTTCTATTTTACTCGATGTGGTACACCAAGTAACAAAATAGAAAAAGTAAACAAAATGGTTTTCCTTATTATTTATATTATATCCAGATTACTTAATATTAATATTATAAAATATATTCAGAGTATGATTAAAATAATCCTTACTCAATATATTTTATATTAATAATTAAATAATCAATATAAATAATTAAACTTGTAATAGAAAAGAAAAATATAAAAGTTCCCACTAGCACTAGGCTACACAAGCATTCCACTTATGCTAGTAGTTGTAAACAACACTAACACAAGATGCTATATAAACACAATATCTTTCTTTTACAATATCAATGTGGGACAAAATCCCCATAACCCATTTCAAACAAGCAACTTTGTCTCAATATATTCATGGATTCCACTAAGAAAATATCTTAGATCCAAATATGAAAGTTTAAGTCCTCATATCAAGGAACAACCTCCAAGTGTTAGTTTCCGAAAATCATATCAAGAACATATATAAAATATGCCTCAAACTTTCCATTTTCTAACAATCCCCCACAAATCCATAATTAAATTGCATACCAGATTTTATCATGACTTGCTTTTCAGAGTCGGTACCCTCCCGGGTTTGAACCCTCCTAAGTCCTCTACTTCGATGGCTTCCGGATACAGATGGAATGTTTTACCTTGAATCTTTATCCGTTGGGTGTAACCACACTCCATAGACGACGACAAGTCAAAGGCTATGGTGCCAATCTACGGCTTTGAGACGTTAATGGTCATGTCTCGATCCTGTTCATCGAATGTTTCGAGGAATAACCCTTTCCTCTAATTGCGACCACACAATTACATTCGCTTAGCTGGGCATCTCCAGAGATGTACTGCTATCATCTCGTCAAACGACTTGACCCCATTCAGAGTTCAAATAACTCTTGCTAACTAGCAATTCAAGTACCTCTTAAGTTTTATAGGGAATAGACTCAAATACATAAGTATCTAAATGTATATGGTAGAGGTACTACCAATTCATCCTTACAACTTGTTATTACCACATTGAATACACTTCGAGGGATCTCCTCTCAGGTGTATTGGGTTCCCGCTGTTGATGAATTATGATGGGTTACCAGTCTCATCCCCAACCTCAACTTAAGGACTATAGCATGCTCAATCCCTTTAGTTAGCGGATCAGCTATATTATCTTGAGTTCCTATGAACTCTATAGCAATAATCCTATCAGACACAAGACCCCTTATAGACTTTAGTCTAACTTGGATGCGTCTCTTTGTTTTAGCATTATACTTTACACTTCTGACTTTGTCGATAGTTGTACGGCTATCACAATGAACAGAAATGGCAGGAAGCGGCTTGCTTACTACAGGTAACATACTCATAAGTCCATGTAACCATTCAGCCTCCGTCCCCGTGGCATCAAGTGCACACAACTCAGCCTTAAAAGTAGACCGAGTAATCAAAGTCTGTCTAGAAGACTTTCAGGACACTGTTCCACCCATAAGGGTAAACATATATCCAGTCACTCCATTGAAACCAGATTTCTTAGCTATCCAACTTGCATCACTGTACCCCTTGAGTACCCCCGGAAATCTCCGGTAATGCAAGCCAAGGGAAATAGTTCCCTTCAGATATTTAAGAACTGTATCCAGTGCCTCCCAATGAGTCTTGTTTGGACAGCTTGTATATCTAGCCAACTTAGACACAGAATAAGAAATATCTGGCCTAGTCACATTAGCAAGATATTACAAACTCCCAATAATCTAAGATTACCTTAACTGAGACACAGGAACTCCTGAACTATTCTTGACTAAGGCAACTTTTGAATCATATGGTGTACTAACGATTCTACAATTTAAATAACCATACTTCTTAAGTATAGATTTCTCTATATAATGAGACTATGACAAAATTATTCCATCAGTTGACTGAGTCAACTTGATCCCAAGAATCACACTAGCTTCACCCATATCCTTCATCTCAAAGTGCATCTTCAAGAAACTCTTTGTCTCGTTAATAATCTCAATATTGGTTCCAAACAACAAGATATCATCTACATACAAGCACACGATCACACAATCATTACCTCTAACCTTATAGTAGACACACTTGTCACTTTCATCAACTAAAAAATTTGAAGTCTAAAACAGTTTCATCAAACTTTTTATGCCAATCTATAGGTGCTTGTTTAAGGCCATGGATGGACTTGACTAGTCTACATACTTTCCTCTCATTACCAAAAGCAACAAATCCCTCAGGCTGATCCATATAAATCTCTTCTTCAAGGTCACCATGAAGAAAAACTGTCTTTACATCCATTTGATGGATGATAAGACCATGTACAAAAGCCAATGCAATAAGCATTCCGATTGTTGTCATTCGGGCAACTGGAGAATATGTATCAAAATAATCAATGCCTTCCCTTTGCCTAAAGCCCTTAGCAACTAGCCTAGCCTTGTACTTATTTATTGAGCCATCAGGGTTTAGCTTCCTCTTGAAGATCCATTTACATCCAATAGTAGAACACCCTGGAGGGAGATCAACTAACTCCCATGTTCCATTTGAAACAATTGAGTCAATTTCACTCTTTACAGCGCCTTTCCAATGCCTTGACTCTGAAGAATCTTTGGCTTGACGGAAAGTTAAAGGCTCATCCTCGACATTGTAAGTGATAAAGTCACTTCCAAAGTCCTTGACTACCTTTGCACGCTTACTCCTTCTAGGTTTCTCTACTTTATTAGGAGTAGAGCTACTACCAGGATGCACCCCCACATTTGTCATCTTTTCCACATGATCAGGAATAGAACTTGATGTGTGAGTGGGATCATCCTCAGAACTACCCAAAGATATAGCAGTCTTCATTGGGAATACTTCCTCAAAGAAAGTTGCATCACGAAACTCAACTATCGTATTCGCCACAATACCATCTATGTCAGACTTTAATACTAAAATCTCATAGCAGTTGTGGTTTCAAGATAGCCCAGAAAGATACAATCAACAGTTTTCGGACCCAGTTTCTTTCTCTTGTGTTCAGGGAAAAGCATATTAGCAAGGCACCCCGCACACGAAGATAACTCAAACTTGTCCTACGCTTTCTCCATAATTCATATGGTGTCTTGTCCATATGTTTCAGAGGGACTCTATTCAGAATATGGCAAGCCGTATTCAGAGCCTCTCCCCACATGTACTTAGGCAACCCAGAATTAATTAGCATACTGTTAATCATGTCTTTAAAAGTTCTGTTCTTTCGTTCTGCCACCCATTAGACTCAGGTGTGTATGGTGGAGTAACCTCATGAACTATACCATTGTTTGCGCAATATTCATTAAACAAGGTACTCGTATACTCACCACCTCTATCAGACCTCAAACATTTAAGTACTTTGCCAATTTGTGTTTCAGCTTCATTTTTATACATAATGAATTTATCTAGTGCTTCATTATTATGTTTAAGCAAATAAACATAACAATATCTACTATAATCATTTATAAAGGTAATGAAATATCTATAGTGATCCTTGGTCAACACACCACCAAATTCACATATGTCTGAGTGCACTAAATCTAACAAGTCTGAATCCCTAACAATATTATGAAAAGGTTTCCTTGTTTGTTTAGCAGTTACACACACTTGACACTTAGATTTCTTATCAATGGCGTACTTTGGAATCAACTCTAAATTCATCATATTCTTTAGAGCACCAAAATTTAAATGACCAAGTCGTAAGTGCCACAAATCAGATGATTCTACACAATTAACAGAAGGTGCAACACTATCATTAATAAAACCACCCAAAACGGGTTTAACATTTATTAAAACAAACCATTAGACAAGTAACCCTTGCCAAAGAATGTACCAGTATGAGTAATAACTATTTTATTACACTTCAAAGAAAGTTCAAAGCCGTTTTTAACTAAACAACTTCCACTTATAATATTTCTACGAATAGAGGGAACATGATACACTCTAGTGAGAGATAGAATCCGCCCAGAAGCAAATTTCAGGTCCACGTTTCCTATTTCAAGCACTTGTGCAGCACTAGCATTCCCCATCGTCACTGTCACTCCATGACTCTGTTGATAAGATACAAACAAGCTAATATCAGCACAAATATGTACATTAGCTCCAGTATCAATCAACCACTCATGTGACAGATAAGTGGAAAGTAGTACAGGGTTGTAAGTAACATACCTGTCATCGGTTCCAGAGGCAACAACCTCACCAATGACCATGTTAGCTATTGGCCCACTCGTGGTTCCAAGTCCAAGCACAGTATTTGCTTGAGCTACCACTCCAGCTTTGTTAGCTTTCTTACTTGGACAGTCCTTGCCTTTTCTGTCCTACAGTCACTACATTTACCTTCGAGCTCCCATATTCCACAGGCAACACATGTCCCTATTTAGACTTGTGCTGCTCCCTACTGAGATATCCAACATCAAGTTAGTCCATGTGATCTCTCCTTTCTGTCTTTTCAGGGAGAGAGCAAACTCTTCCCAAGACTTAGGGAGCTTTTCAATCACAGACATCACTCGAAACTTCTCAAGCAAGACCATACCGGACTCACCCAAATCATGAACTAACATCTCAAACTCATGAACCTGTTCAGTCATGGATTTTCCATCCACCAGCTTAAAATCAAGAAACCTAGCCACAGAATACTTCTCAAATCCTTGAGAATCAGTATTATGGGTTTGGTCCAGTTTATCCCATAAGACTTTAGCAGTATAGACATCTGATGAATAAACATCGAACAAGGTGTTCTCCAAGGATGCCAAAATTGGCTGCCCTAGCCACCCCATCCTTCTCAGCCCATAAAGCATAAACCTTAACAGATTCAGCTTTCTCTTGATCCAACCCAGGAGGATCATTCTATACCACTAACAATAGACCCTTAACCGTTAACTAGAGCTTCATCTTTTTCTGCCAAAGAGAAAAAGAAGCTCCACCACTAAATTTATTAGGCATACCCGATAAATCAATTGGATGGGGAAAACGATAGGTGGTTCAGTCAATGGTAGTGGTACCACCAGAACCAGAACCAGTCTCAACAATTTTAGGAACATCAGCAGTTTCGTTAACCATCTTGCTAATTAACTATATATAACTATAATCTCTTCAAGATTGTTGGGTATAATTCTAACTACACAGCAACAATGGGCAGTTATATATATAATAACAAGAACATGACAAATAACCCAACTAACGAAACAAAACACGAAAGCAATAACAAACTATAAAGACTGTAATTGACAAAGAAAGTAAAGAAAACTTATCTCTTATCGCTTTCCAAATTCCGATAAGAAGAAGAACACAACAGCTGAGTCGCCAAACCCTTCAAGAGGACTTGACTGTTCTTGAAGAGATTATTGCCCCCCACTTAAACTGTGATGGAATGCAGCAATATCGCTTCCAGGATAAAACAGCAACAGATCAATCTGGCCACAGAACCAACAATGATCAACGGCGACTCGCACCTCAGTTTGCCCAAAAAACCTATACAACTCATATATGTTTGCGAGGTAGGCACCGAGACTTGTGTCATTTTTATCTCAAGTGTACCTCTCAATATATAGGCATCTCAAGTTACTCTTCTCTAATTTTACTCGATGTGGTACACCAAGTAACAAAATAGAAAAAGTAAACAAAATGGTTTTCCTTATTATTTAATTTATATCCATATTACTTAATATTAATATTATAAAATATATTCAGAGTATGATTAAAATAATCCTTACTCAATATATTTTATATTAATAATTAAATAATCAATATAAATAATTAAACTTATAATAAAAAAGAAAAATATAAGAGTTCTCACTAGCAGTAGGCCACACAAGTATTCTACTTATGCTAGTAGTTGTAAAAAACACTAACACAGGATACTATATAAACTCAATATCTTTCTTTTACAATATCAATGTGGGACAAAATCCCCATAACCCATTTCAAACAAGTAACTTTGTCTCAATATATTCATGGATTCCACTAAGAAAATATCTTAGATCCAAATATAAAATATGCCTCAAATTTTCCATTTTCTAACAAACTTAACTTTGTTGTTGTGGTAACATTTACTGTTTGGTTAAATTTATGAGTAATTGGGAGCCCTCTAGCTTTCTTAGATGGGTTCCTCTGCTTTTGTGCAGTATGAAATACCCGATGAAATGATGGACTTTTGTAACAAATGCAGTTTCTTGGCGTAGTGAAGGGATTTTTCACAAGAAAAAAGAAGTACGTGTTATAATTATTAATGTCATTTGCATTTAACCAGGTATTCTTGGATGTTGTGGAAAATGTAAATCTATTAGTGAATAGCAGTGGCCAAATACTTAGATCAGATGTTGCTGGGGCACTAAAGATGACAACTTACTTAAGCTATGTAAACTTTCTCTATTTCAATTTTACATGACTCAATAGTCCATGTTTGCAAGGATGGTCTATCTCCGCGCTTGCTGCAAACTACGGAGGATTTAGACTTGTAAAAAAACAACTCTTTCTTTCATCAGTAAGCATACTGTCAGTGCTATCATATAATCTGATTAAGATAAAAGTTTCAAGTTGGTTGAATCTAGAACATTCTTAAATTTGGATTTCGGTTAGGTGTGTACGTTTGGCACGGTTTGAAAGTGACCGGACTATATCATTCATCCCACCAGACGGATCATTTGATCTGATGACATACAGACTGAGCACTAGGGTACCCATCTTAATGAGTCATCTTATATAGTACAACTATGTTACACTATGATCTTGATGGAATTACAAAGGACTAGCACTACACAATATATAAGTTTTGGTACCTTGGGAGCTAATAATACTTGCCTTATGCTTGTCTTTCAAGTAATTTACTTGCCTTTCTCCTCTGATAAACCTTTCAGGTGAAACCTCTTATTTGGGTGGAAGCTCGAATTGAAAGGCATGCACGAAGTCGGGTAGAGATCCTGGTAAAAGCCTGCAGCCAGTTCAGAGAGCGTAGGTATATGTTGGTATATACATAGTTCAGGGAGTGAAGCTATAATTTTATAGCATTCCTATGCCTGTAAAATTTACTTCAAATTTGGGCTTTATAATCATGTATAGGACTTTGTGAAATATAAATACTCATTATAGTTGAGTGATGGTCGAAGTCATTCTACAAAGGGTTATTTCTGTGATGGTAAAGTTATAATTAGTACAGAGTTAGATGAGGTACTTCTAAAATATTATTGGCACTATGTGTTCAGAATAGTGTGTCAAAATGCTATTCAGTTTCAACCAGAGTCACAAAGTATCGTCAGAAAACCATTCGATTCTAGTGCTCCAAATATTAGCAGTGTCCAAATTTAGTTACTATTGTTGCTTAAGTTTGTATCTTCTTTTTTTAACAGCTCTGCAAACGATGTTGTAATCGAGGTGCCTACATCATATGATGCAACATCAAGACATCTATGGGGTGTGCAAAGTACGCTCCAGAGAAAGATGCAATTCTGTGGAAGATTAAATCTTTTCCGGGTAACAAGGTAAGCCAATCACAGAGTATATGTGCAGTAGTCTTATTCATATGAAATTGGTTTTTTATTTCTAACTTTCTTGTTCCAATGTGTTTAGGAATGTATGTTAGGCGCAGAATTTAAACTTCCAAGTCTAATTTCTGATGAGGAATCTGCGGATAGAAAAGCTCCTATCAGCTTGAAGTTTGAAATACCATATTTCACTCTCTCGGGAATTCAGGTGTGTGTATCTTGATCTATTTTGTTTCAAGAGTTTATTGTCGTGGTTATGAAACTGTTGGTGTGCTTCCAAGTTTCTCCAGAAATCAGTCCCTTGAAATTTAGGCCGAGGCCGAGGGTGCTTTCTTACTATTAGAATGAATTTGAAAATCAGCCTAGACATGTTGGTATTTTGCAGGTTCGTCTCATAGAGAAAAGTGGATACCAACCACTTCCATGGGTGACTATGGCTGCCGAATACGAACTAAGACTAATCTGAATACAACCTTATCCTGCTAAATTTTCAACTGTTATATTTTTGGTTCACAACTTCGTTTAATAATGTGGATAGTGTTGCTACTCCCTGCTCTCTACCAGCTCTCAACTGCTTCCAGGTGACACAAATTTGTTCATGTAAATATGGAAATGTCATTTCTGCTTAGTTTTTTTAAAACTGCACATTGTTTGTTATATGCCACTTGTCAAACTTTTATTGGTTAATTAAAAATATACCCCCTATGTTTAATTAAAAACACCAGTAGAATTATTCTATGGTACCACATAAGTCATGACACATTATTTTATAACAATTTTTTGTATCATTTTTTTGTGGATATTAAATGTAAATACTCCAAGCAACAGGCGCCTTCCTAAAATCATTAAAAAAAGAAAAAAATATAAAACTTTTCAAAAAAATATCGAAAAAAATGTGAAACACAGCAAATTTGACAAAATAATTTCAATAAATTTTACAACTTAAATTGGACTTTCTTTATTTATGATGTTTTTAGTATTTTTATTTGGATAATTTTAAATTAACCTATTAGAAAAAGAAAAAATATTTTTTTTTTGAAAAAAATCCAAAACAAATGTGGAAAAACATTGGGGGTGAGCATAAAAATCCGAAAATCGGATTATCCGAATTTCCGATCCGGTATCCGATTTAAAAAATCTGATAATCAGGATATCCATTCCGAATAATTCGGACCGGATATCCGATCCGGTATTTTTATATAGATTCGGATCCAGATCATAACTTTTTATAAAACCGGATATCCGGATCCGATCCGGTTTTTACTTTTTTTAATAAAAAAAATTATATATATAAATACATGATAAATTATATTTATTTCAGATTTTTAAAAAAAAAATATATTTAGTGACATTGTGACGGTTTCTCTTTGGACTTTAAAATTTTGAGGTTAATATCTAATTGACTCATCATTCCTTCATTATTATCATCAACAAATTTGATATAAGTGTGTAATATCAATATTAACAAATTTACATTGACCATGCTTGCAAATTTGACATAAGTGATAGTAAGAAATAATAATTTATGTTTGTCGAGTATTCTAAAAGCTAGGTAACAACAAATTTAATAAAAATGTGCAATAATAATTATGTTTATATTGATCATGTTCACTAATTTACAATCGATGTTTATGTTAGGAAAAATTGATGATATCAAATAGAGACTGTCAGAAGCATCGACTGATGATGATGAAGTGCATCGACGGATGATGATAATGTCAACGGATAATGAAATCAGTATTTGTCACATCAGTTGATCTTCGAAGAGCAAAAGGAAACAGGAACTTCAAGGCGGTGAAGGACTTTATCTCAGAAGCAATAGTATAGGTTTCCATGTTGTTAAAGTGGAAGTTCTCACTCTAGAAAACCTGGAATCACAAGTGGTCTGGGAAGGGTAAATGCTGATTCATCTATAGGAGATGTTTGACTCTAAGGAAGCATGCTAATCTGACAAAAATTGGAGAAAATGTGATGCTTAAAGATTTACAGAAGATCATATCAGTTCAAATTATTATTGATCTTGTAGGAGAGAAAATGATTTATTTTTTGGAGTCTGAAAGAAATTTATGGTTGACTCAAGAATAATTAAAAGACAAATCATGGCAGGAATTGGAACTTATTGCTACAATTCTCAAGGTAACAAATCCTGTAACTTCCAGATTGTCTACATTCATAAAGAACCTGATATAGTTAAAGTAGAGAGGAATGAAGTAAAAATCTAACTACATTCTAAAGTACATTGATCAAACTGAATATGTTGTTGATATGCCTATTGGAGGAGTCAAGATAGAAATGAGTGTAGGGACTAAAGTCTTAACCTTTAATCCCGATGGAAAGAAAATTCTTGAGTAAGTACTGAAATATGTCATAGATCTCAGTTAAGGACTCATTGTCCCTTGAGTCAAAGTGCTCATATTCTTGAGTAGTCTCTTACCAACTTAATGTCATATTTCAAGGGACTCATTGTCCCTTGAGTAGTCTTTTACCAACTTAATATTATTTCTGAGTGGTGAGCATAGTTTCAGGAACCATGCCACTTGATTTTGGCAACATTTGAGAAATGGATTCAAGCGTTTCATTTTAAAGAAGAAATTTGAGATAGAAGATATGTGATATTGAGATTGATTGTTGACAACTTTCTTTGAAAGAAAAAGAAAGTTTCAAATAATATGTCCTGTTTCATAATATCAGACTTTTGAAACATAGATACGTTTAGACATTTTGATAAACAAAAACACTCAAAGATCATAATTCTCATAAGATTAGAATTAAAATCTTTTATCAATTTCTTCTGTAATATCAGTTGCTTCCTGTAATATTGTGCTCAATCTGCACTGTAGTGAACATATGTAACTCAAGCAGAGATTAGTGGTACACATGCGCTATTGCATATTTGTTGTAATTAAACATACAATACTAATTGGAATATGAAAAGTCATAATAAGTTAAGCACAAACAAAATAATAAACATTCATTCAAATAAGAAATCAATGAAAGCAAAAGATTTTTCATTAATATTAAGAAGATGAGTACAATTTAGATTTTAAAATAAAATCCTAACATAATCTAAGCTACTCAGTCTTCTTCTCTCTCTTTGCATCCTGCTCCGCCCTCATCGCCCTGCGATGATTGATTCTAGACATAGAGCCTGCAAGAGAAATGATATTCTCTTACAGCTCAAGAGCTGCTTGACAAAAGCGTTCAGCCAACTCAGCATGCCGTTCTTCCTCAAGAAGAACTTCACTGGTGAAGAAAGGCAGTTCTAACTGATCATCCCAAGAGAGATGATCATACACTGAGTCTGGAACAGCAGTTGGGTGATAAATTTCACCATCGACCCAGACCAGTATTCCGTGTGGATCGAAGTACATCTTTTCGTCACTTTAATTGAAGATTGGTAGGTAGTATCTACTGTTGCGTTTGTAGAATTGGGGTTGAGCCATTGTTTTGATGAGTGTTTGGAGTTTTGGACAAAAGATTTGAGAAGATTAAGAGTTGTGTATGAGAAAGGAATGAGTTGTTTTGGAAGTGCAGGGTATGTATTTATAGCAGAGGAAATAGAAACTGAAAGACTCTTTGATTAATCATGTAATAATTAAACATAACATACATACACTCTTACGCGTATTTAGGTAAACAAAAAGTAATCTCTTTCTTAAGATTCCTATTTCCAATGTAAGTAATCAAGTATTTGATAGTTACTTACAATAATAGTTAAACCATGCAAGTAATCAAAAGATTTTCCACTAACTCACTGTTGATTAAAAAACACTGAATAACCATTTATTTCGAATAAATTCAAAATAATCAATAAAATATAATAGTCAATCAAAGTCTGACCATTATCAGTATTTAATCACAACTATCAGGATTTATCGGTCAACACAAGTTTGACCAATATCAGAATTTAACAACTACAGTCAGGATCTATTAGTCAAAACAAGTTTGACCAATATCAGAGATTAACACATAATCAGAGTTTAACATGCAGATCCTGGATGAGATTAATAGAATTTAATTGCATGCTTGCATGGCATCAGAGTTTAATATAATTATCAATAACTAATAAGTATTGATACATAATGATAAGAAACCATACTCTAACTATCACTAGTTATTCCTTAATTATCAGAGTTTGAGAAATGTCCTGATATCATTCCCATTTCATTCACCAATCTTGTGAAAGTAGCTTCACATAGAGGCTTGGTAAATATATTTGTTAATTGCTAATCTGTTGGAACAAAGACCAATTCCAATGTACCTTCTTCCACATGTTCTCTTATGAAATGATACCTAATGCTGTTGTGTTTAGTCATTGAATGTTGCACTAGATTTCCTGTCATTGCAATAACACTTTAATTATCACAATATATAGGAATAGCATAATAGTCTAACCTATAATCCAGTAACTGATTCTTCATCCATAGAATCTGAGCACAACAGCTTCCTGCAACAATATATTCAGCTTTTGCAGTTGATGTGGAAATTGAATTTTGTTTCTTGCTATACCCAGAAACCAATATGCCACCAAGAAATTGGTAGCTTCGAGAAGTACTTTTCCTGTCTATTTTGCATCCTGCAAAATCAGCATCTGAATGTCCAATTAGCTTAAAATCGGAATCTCTAGGATACCATAATCCCAGATTCATGGTGCCTTTGAGATATTTAAATTCTTTTTTTACAGCTAATAGATGAGGTTCCCTTGGATCAGCTTGGAACCTTGCACAGAGATAGGTAGCATACATGATATCAGGTCTAATAGCAGTCAAATATAGAAGTGAGCCAATCATACCTTTGGAGTAAGTTATATCTATGGAAGAACCAATATTTAAATCTAACTTGGTTGCAGTGGCCATGGGAGTTGATGCAGTTGAGTTGTCTTGCATTCCAAATCTTTTGAGAAAATTTCTGGTATATTTGGATTGATTTATGAAGATCCCTTCATCAGTCTGTTTTACTTGTAACCCTATAAAATAACTCAATTCTCCCATCATACTCATTTGATATCTTGTCTGCATTAGCTTTGCAAAACTCTCACAAAGTTTATCATTAGTAGATCCAAAAATGATATCATCAACATATATATGTACTAATAACAATTCATTATCATGGTATTTATAAAAGAGAGTTTTATCAATTGTACCTCTTGTGAAACCACTTTCTAACATAAATAGAGCAAGTGTTTCATATCAGGCCCTTGGAGCTTGCTTTAGTCCATAGAGTGATTTATGTAGTAAGTAGACATGATCTGGATACTTTAGATCAATGAACCCTGGACGCTGTTCAACATAAACTTCCTCTCCGAGTTCCCCATTTATAAATGCACTCTTTACATCCATTTGGAACACTTTAAACTTCTTGTGAGCAATATAGGCTAGAAAAATTCTTAATGCCTCAAGCCTTGTAACTGGAGCAAAAGTCTCATCATAATCAATGCCATCTTGTTGTGAATAGCCCTTTGCCACCAGTCTTGCTTTGTTTCTTGT
Source organism: Apium graveolens (assembly GCF_009905375.1). Lineage (NCBI taxonomy): Eukaryota > Viridiplantae > Streptophyta > Magnoliopsida > Apiales > Apiaceae > Apium > Apium graveolens. Next base: position 36,653,127 of record NC_133656.1, on the reverse strand, counting down.
AATAATGCCCTCACTATCAGTTTTGTTTCTAAACACCCACTTTGTACCAACAACTGATATGTTCTTTGGTCTTGGCACAAGAGTCCTGACTTTGTTCCTTTCAAATTTATTAAGCTCCTCTTGCATTGTTGTAACCGAGTCAGCATCTTGAAGAGCTTCTTCCATCTTCTTGGGTTCAGTATGAGATAGAAAATAATGACAGAGATATTCATTTTGAGTGGTTCTTACACCAATATCAGGATTTCTAATGATTAAGTCAGGTGTGTGTGACTTAGACCATTTTCTTGTAGATGGAAGTTGACTCCTTGAAGAAGAACCTCCCCCTTGATCCATAAACTCTCTGTTATTTCTTTGACTAGTACCACTATCATGTCCTGATGCTCCCTCTGAATCAGTATTCCCATTATTATCGGTATTTGACTCATCAAAAATTGAGGAATGAGAGTCTGATTACTTATTTACTGATGTTTCTTGAGTTGAATCACTTGAAGCAGTCTCAGGACTTGAATCATGTTGCTCCCCCTCAACATATGCTTGTTTCCATTGTCATGTGGATCATCAGATCTTAGAGTGATATCAGGATTTACTATATCAGGATTTGTTAGTAAATCAGGATTTAATAGTTCAGCATATAAAACTTCGGTTTCAAATCTCAACTTGTCATGATCATATGCATCTTCTAGACCTGAAATTTTCTTGTCATCAAAAGATACATGTATAGATTCCATGACTGTCTTTGTTCTCGGGTTGTAAACTCTGAAGGCTTTTGCAAATAATGGATATCCCACAAAAATGCCTTCATCGGCTTTTATATCAAATTTGGTAAGCTGTTCTGGATGAGTTTTGAGAATAAAACACTTGCAACCAAAAATGTGAAAGTATTTCAAATTTATCTTCTTTCCTTTCACCATCTCAAATGGTGTTTCTTCATGCCTGTTGATCAATATTGTATTTTGTGTGAAGCAAGCAGGTTGCACAGCCTCAACCCAGAAGTAGGTAGGCAATTTTGCTTCCTCTAGCATGGTTCTTGCAGCTTTTATGAGAGTTCTATTCTTTCTTTCAATAACTCCATTTTGTTGTGGAGTTTCAGGAGCAAAAAGTTCTTGTTTTATCCCCTTGACTTTGCAAAACTCTTCCATAGAGATGTTCTTGAATTCAGTTCCATTATCACTTTAGATGATCTTTACTTTGTATGTTGATCCTTTTTCCAGCTCTCTCACATGATCAAGAAGAATGGATGGAGATTCATCCTTGGTGTGCAGGAAATACACCCATGTGTATCTTGTATATTCATCAACAATTACAAGTGCATACCTCTTATTGGCAATTGACATAACATTGACTGGACCAAAGAGATCAATATGAAGTAGATGATATGGTTCAAGAATGGAGGATTCAATTTTAGTCTTGAAATATGTTTTCCTTTTCTTAGCTTTCTGGCATGAGTCACATAAGCCATCAGGAGTAAACACTGCATTGGGCAATCATCTCACAAGATCTTTCCTCACAAGTTCATTGATATTGTTGAAATTGAGGTGAGAAAGTCTTTTATTCCAGTTTCATCTATCTTCCACAGATGCTCTACTAAGTAGACAAACTTCTAATTTATCAGTATTTGTGGAGACCATGGATTCATATAAACTACCATGTCTTAAACCAGTCATTGCAATTTTGCCATCAATCTTATTGACAATTTCACAATATTCCTCATAAAAAGTTCACATGGTAACCTCTGTCACAGATTTGACTCACACTGATCAGATTATGCTCGAGTCCTACAACCAGAGCTACATTTTCAATGATGACATTCCCAATTTTGATTTTGCCACGTCCCAAGATTTATCCTAAGTTTCCATCTCCATAAGAAACACTTGGGTCAGCTTTCTCCTCAAATTCTGATAGCAGTGATTTATAACCAGTCATGTGTCCTGAGCATCCACTGTCCAAGACTAGAGAATTTCTCCTGTTACCCTGCAATCAGTATTTGAAATCAGTTAGTGTTTATTAAGGACCCAGACTTGCTTGGATCCTTTGGCCTTTTTAAATTTGTTAACATATGCAGTAGAAGACTTCTTATCAAAGTTTATGTTAACATCCTTAGTATTAATATTTATACATGCAGAAAAAGATTTTGCTTTATTTAAAGAGGGTTTCAGTTCATAATAATCATAATATAAACTGTGATACTCTTTATATATTTAATAGACATCCAAACACTACCACAATGAAAACAAGGACTATGTGGTTTAAATCTAACTGTTTATTCCTAAACTCTGATTTGGGAGGAACAATATTTATCTCTTTATTTTTCCTGCAAGAATTAGCAAGATGATTAGTACTACCACGGTTCAAACATGTCTTTCTAGGTGCATTGGGAGGTGTTACATAATTACCATTCTTATTAACACCTACCTTTCCATTTATGTTTTTCCTAGGATTTTTCTCCTTGTTTTTCATGTATAAATCCTTCAGCTTTTGTTTAAGCTGTTTCTGAGTCATTAAACCAATATTTACTGACTTTGTGTGAACTTGTTCACTCTTATCAATAATTAAGTTTGATCTGGGTGTTGAGGTTGAACCTACCTCATTAACTGATTTAACAATATCAGCACTTGGATTAAACTTAATGGTCTTCAACTGAACCTTGTTCAGTATAACCTTAGTATCAGTATTTACCAGGTTTATTTTTCTCAGTTTCTTTTCCAATTTTCTTATCAGAATTAGCATATCCTAATCTTGATCCCCAACAACCATTCTCTAAAATTTCTTGAGTTGTTTTTCCTGAGTTAGTCTAAAGTTTAATTACCTCTCTTTCTTTAGCTAACTCCTTTTCTAGATAAGCATGCTTTTCTAACAAATTTTCTTTAACAAAAACAACATTATCTCTTTCTTTTTGAGTTTCTAGTATGGAAAGCAACTCAATTTCTAGGTGATCATTCATTTTCTTTAACTCGGAGTTTTCACTCTTGATTCTATTGTTCTCTAAGGTTTGATCCCTATAACTAACATGCAGAGACTTAAGAAACAATCTTAATTCATGGATATCATCAGTATCAAAAGCAAGGGTAGTCTGAGGTACCTTTATTTCAGTATTGTCAGCCTCAGTATCAATATTTGTCATGAGAGCATAGTTGACCCCATCATCTGAATCTGATGAATTATCCTAGTTTTTCTTCTTTGAGATCAAGGCTTGTTTCTTCTCAGCTTTGGGTATTCTGAAGTCAGCTGCAAAGAGTCCAATTCCATCACAGTTGTAGCATCTTTCCTTTGACTTATCAAGTTTTCCAGTCTTTGTTTCCTTCCAGTAAGTACTTCTCATGTTATTCCTCTTATCGGAGTTTGAGGAACTGGAACCTTTTCTGAAAAATCTTCTCAATTTCTTGAAGTTCTTGTAGATCGTAGATCGTCTTCTTGAAGCTTTTAACCAGTAGAGTAGTCATTTGTTCCATGTCTTCATTGTTGTCATGATCACTGTCAGTATCTGAATCATTATCAGTATTTGAGTCATCATCAGAGTTTGATGATTCAATATCTGACTTTGCAATCATAGTTTTTCCTTTGGAGTATCATTTTCTCCTAGCTTTCTCTTCTGGCTTCTCTTCAACTTTGAGTACAACTGGTCTAGACTTGGATCTTTTTCTCTTGCTTCTTTGATCCATCTCTAGTTCAAGAGTTTTCGGTATTCCATAGATCTCATCTAGAGCTATTTCATCAAGTTCATAACTATCCCTTATTGATGTTACATTAAAGTCCCACATGGAGTGCAAGAAGAAACTTCAAGTTTGAGTCCTCTAAATCATATTCCTTGTCGACAAGAGACAAGTCATTCAACAACTTCTGAAATATGTCATAGATCTCAGTTAAGGACTCATTATATCTTGAGTCAAAGTGCACATACTCTAGAGTAAGTACTGTCCTCCTATTCTTCTTGATAGCAGTTGTGCCTTGACACTATGCCTCTAAAGCATCCCATATCTCTTTTGATATTTTACATCCAATGACCCTATTGGACATAACACTATCAAGACTGTTGTGCAAAATGTGTCTGATTTTTGCATCCTTCATAAAAGATGAAAGATCTTTAGGAGAATAGTCCTTCTTGTCTTTGTCAACCATCTTTTCTGGTTCTCCTATAACAGAAACAACTATCTTCATTGGTTTATGAGGACCATCATAAATCCTGCTTAGATATTCAGGATATGTGGCATCCAAGTACATGGCCATCCTGACTTTCCAGATTGGATATTCATGTATATTCAGGATTGGCACCTTGATGGCTTCATACCTACTCATATTGCTGCTAATCTGTGATGTGGCTGGAGGTGGTGGTTGTGGATTCTATGGTGCTTCTTTGTCTGCCATTAAAGATTGATTTTCAGATCTTAAACCGTATATATGTTAACAGCAAGCTCTGATACCAATTGTTAGGTCCGTAATCAACTGTATAGGGGGGTGAATATAGTTTATGCAAACAATTCGATAAAGCTTTAACATAATCAACAGTGTTTATATTAACAGATAAAAAATGATTACAAAAGTACTCTCTCAAAGGATGAACAATTATCCTTGAGAGCTGCTAGGTTATGCGAATGATAGAACAATGTCGCAGTGCTTATAGCAATGTAATAACCCCAATTTTTGGAAATTTTTGAAACCCTGATAAATAGTAAAAAAATTTCTGACTATGCTGATTAAGGAAAAATATCATACCACGCTATATAGGAGTACTGTTATGGAAATTCTGAGATCGTATTAGTATTCTATAAAGTGAATGGGTGTATGTAAAGGTCCTCAGAATTTGGATTCGAACACTTTGGTTTTTCCCAAAAATCCACTAGATATCGAAAGGATTAAGTATAAGGTAACATAATTAAAAGTATTTTTATTTAAGGATTATAGTAGAGGATCATTAAAGGAATATAAAATATTAATAAAGGTTCAGGGAAGCCCAAGTAATAAGATCCCGGATATGATCCCTCAAACGATCAACAAGATTGAACGACGAATGACTAATGAAACAAAGGGAAACCAAATAAGGAATTAGAGTATAAGTATTGAGAGCATCTTTTGTGAAAGGTTAAAAATGAAAAGCAAGAGGACTAGAGGCATGAAATTGTAATTAGTAAAAGTAAGTGGGAGCAACTAATATAAGCCACACAATTAGTAGCTTGTAGTTGGCTTGGTATCCAACTAAAAACCACATGTTTAGCATAAAGGAAGCTAGATATTTATCAAATAAAACATGACACCAATTAACCAAGGCAAATCAAAGAAGCATTTCATCACCTCATTTTTCAAAGCTTCTTCTCGGCCAAAACCATAGCAGCAACTTCAAATTGTCATATCTCCTTCAATACTCACTAAACTAGTATATTCTATAGCTCTTTGAAAAGGTATTGAGATGGCCTAAAACTCTTGTTCACAAGTCTCATCTAAATAAGCATGGTAAGATCCTCATTTTTACAGTTCTTTCAATCGAACTTTTAGAAACTTCAAAATCTAACCTTGTGTTTTCTTGATTGTTTGTGAGATCCAAGCTTGTGTAAGGATTAATCAAGGGTTTAAGGCTTCGTAGCAACTTTCCCCTCACAAATAAAGGTATAAAACTTTTGGACCTTTAAGTACTAAGTTTGTTTGCTCGAATTTTGGGATGGTTTGGATGGATGAGTAGTTGTTTGAATGATTAAGCTTGAATTGAACTTTGATTGTTAAGTAGATTAGTTGATTATGGAGATGGTATAATATTGAATTGTATTGAGGATCTTGAGCTTGTTTTGGCTAATATCAGTAGCCTAGGTTTGAATCTTGAAGTTGTGGATGGATTGTAGTTGGAGGGGATTGATTTGGAGTGGTAAAAATATTGGAAATTGCTAAGTTCTAGCCGTCATAATGCCCACCTCTAGGACCCATGAACTAATTATAAATTCTGACCTTTGCCATTTTTAGATAGTTCATGTTACGAGTTTTGTTTTGATATGTCGTTCGCCTAAATCCGAGTTACGAGCGATGAGAAATGACCGTTTTAAGTAACGGCGTTTCGTGACGAACCATTACCCCTCGCTTTACTTTGAAACCTTGGTTAAGGTCCTTAAAATTATGTAAGGTGGGTTAGGCAGTTGGTAAAGTACTTGCGAAAGAGTCGCCTTAAAATTCGTAACGATTAATTTATTAAAATTAGTGGAGCCGAGGGTACACGAGCAATTAATGCAAATTGTTAAGCGTATAAGCGACCGTTAAGGTATGAGTGAGTTTTGACTAGTTTTTAAGCGACCGTGGTCTAATTCTGGATTATGTTGTTGTTCATAGGTTACCGGACCCACTCTAAGCTTAATTCTACCCCGGAACACTCAGGCAAGTTTTCTACCCGTTATACTGTTGTTGTGATGTATATATTTGTTTGTGCATTATCTTGTGATAAGTGCATGGTTGTTATTAGCAAGTCTTGTGATATATTGGAGCATGTTGTTATGATATATATATGCATGCCTGTTTCATAATCTTGATTTCTCATTGATGATTCAATTGATTATAACTGCATAATACATATGCTAGAGATAAGCAGTACTTGCGTATACCCTTAGTATAGGGGACCCGGAGTTGAACATTTTTCTAAACCGGGAGGCGATGTTCCCGAGTATATTATATATATATAATAGTTTTCAAAACTATTAATCGAATAAGGTTTATTCGATAGTTTTATATTATAAATGAATATTATTTTGAATATTCATTCGAGGACTTATGACTCTGCTTATTTTATTTAATGAATATTATTTTGAATACACATTCGAGGACTTATGACTCCGCTTATTTTATTAAATAATATTCTTTATTTTCCTAAAGAATAATATATCGATATTTGCCAAGTATTTGTAAAATAATTGATACTATCAAATCATTCTTACTTTAAATATTTCTAGAGATTATTTTTAAACTTTATCAAAACTATTTTTTGAAAGTTAGAGCGGATCCCAAAACTCATTTTCAAATTTAAGATCTTCCTTTCGAAGGGGATTTAAATACTCGCTCAAAAATCTGAGGGATCCGGCTCCGTGATATATTTTTATATTCGCTACAAGGTTGCTGTTTTGATAAAAGAGTTTTTTTATTACTTACCCAACACTCGAGAAGTAAAATTCTTGGAATAAGTTAATCCATTAACAGGCATCGCCTGGGAAATATCGGTGAGTTTTTCTTTCCAACTAGATGCGACTTCTTGGCGGAGTCGTATTAACAAGTTCCTACTTGGGGAAAGGGGAGACGAGCTTTACGTTTCAGATTCATGGATTTCATCTGAACTAGGAGTAGTGTAAGTGGTCGAGTGGCGCCGGCCCAGCCTTATTTATTGGCCCAAATGGTCCGAAAGTTTCGCTAAGACGGTTCATTCCTTAGGAGTCCAGTGTTCGATCGACAAGTAAATCCGACTGTTCTCCTCTACATGTAGAAAATGGTGGTGTTGCACTGCTGCGACTGATCATCGTGAGTGGTCTTCCTGGCGCGGCAAACTCCCGTAATGAGTTCATCATCCAGTTGGATATTTCTGCAACACTACCCAGAGCACTTCGATAGAAAGGCTACAGCTGGGCGATTGTTGAGTGTTGGCAGGGTCGAGTTTTCAAAATGATGTTTTCATCAAATGAAGTATCTCGTAACTTCATTTCATTTTGATGATATTTCAAAGATTGATTTTATACAAGTTTTGTCTTTTAGCTTCATCTATGGGATGAACTATTTATATCTTGAACGGTGGTAGTTCAAGTAGTATTCAGAAAAAAGATATAAGTATATTGGAGTATCTTGTAACTTCATCTTTTCAACTTATATCTAGTAAATGATTATCTTATGCATGACAAAGATTTTCAGAAAAATGTTGAGACAAGGTTAGATATATGAGATCACCTTGCAACGATATTTATATACAGTTATAAACTGGAACTCTGTGTATAATATACATGTCAGAGGACTTCAAAGGTTTTGAAAAGTAGATATACTGATATTTTGCGAATTCGTCGCATTAAGATATCAAACTTAGTTCATATCTGCTTGACCAAGACTTTCATGAGTACTATGAGAAGGCTCATATATTGTTAATTACAATACATGTTATTTTGGTGGGCTTGTTGCTCACCCTTACTTTCTTCTTTCATCACACAACAACAGATAGACAAGATGGACAGGACCAAGTTCCCAATTCGTGAGCGGATAGGAAATGTTCCCCAGTTTCCTGTAGGCGTTGATGCCGTTGTAGCTGAGGTAGGAACTACCAATAGGCTAGACTTTCAACTTTTAATATACCAGACTTATGTATATTTATGAATTATAATAATGGCAAAGAATATGTAAATTTATTCAAACCCCCTTTTGAGGTGTAGTGACTTATAATTGTGGAATAAAATGACTTGTGTTATTTTGGTATTCATCTCTGAGACTATAACTTGTGGTGTGTGTGTATATTGTAGGGTCACAGTACGCAGTAATTGGTTGTTTATTTAGATTAAGTGTTGTTAAGGGAAATGGAACTCGTGACAACCCAGATCCCCGGCCCCGGATTTGGGGGTGTTACAAGCATGAACCTTATATGTGCTTTATATAAAGCACAGTTACACAATTAATAAGTAATCATATTCTATTACAATAAGGAAACATATCCATGTATGATTGCTTCTAAGATAAAGTCTTTCACCGCCTTGAATTCGTGCTTTCCTTTTCCTCCTCGAATATCTACCGAACTGACAAATCCTGATGACATCATCTGTTGATCATCAAGTACTTATATAAGTACTGATGATGTCACTCTTCAGTAATTACTGATATAAGTCCTGATAAGAACTTCTGATAGTTTCTGTCTAGATATCATCAATTATATCTAACAAGTTGTCAACTGATAATTCGCATATATATAAGATATTTTTTAATCGACCAAGTTTAAGGTATGATTTATAAAAGTTATATTGAGATCAAATACTAGTTTGGATCTTATAATTATATATGCACACTCACACTCTACACTTGTTTCTTAATTCATATAATTTTATCATTTTATTTGACAAGTCGAGTATTAAGAACAAATCAATTTTATTTTAAATTATTGAAACATTCACAACTTTAGAAATCGTACATTACTTTTCAATTGGTGATTTTGATTGTCAAATATTAAGTAATTTTGATATTTCAGTTAAATTGGTATTAGAAAAGACATATAAAATAAAATGAGGGAAGCAAGCCCCTTTAACTTGTCGAGAAATATAATTATTAAAAAATATTTTATCTTTTCTTAAAAATATTTTAATGTTATAATTTATTTTAACAACTTGATATTTTAATTTATTTAAAATCGTAATTTTAGTCGATTTTATCATAGACTCCTCTAATAAAGTGTGATGTGAAATTTATGGTTAAGTTTAATTAGAATTTATTTGTTAAAGTAATCAAGCACTAGTGAAATGTATTAAATTAATTATTTTAATTATTATTAAAATATATAATAAATTTGAATTAAATTAATCATTTTACTTTATAATAAGTAATAAATTTTAACTAAAAAATCTAAAATCTTTATGCAAGTGATTAATAAATATTTATTATTTGTTATATATAAAAAAATTATCCAAGTCGAGTCATAGAGTCCGAGTCCGAGTCGAGTCGAGTTCGAGTCGAGTCTGAGCCGAACATACAAACAACTCGGCTCGTTTAATTATCCGAGTTTATTTTTATTTTCACGATCGGCTCATTTAAGAAAATGAGCCGAGTCGAGTTCATTTATATGAGTTGATCCCGAGTTTTGTTTGACGAAGGGCTTTGTTCATTTTCAGCTCTATTCACCTCGGAATGAGAATCAAATGCTCCAACCAACGGGCTTGTCGTTGAAACTATTAAGACAAGGAAAAAACATTCAAAAATTTTGAAAGTAATGTGAAACACAGACTATTTGACAAAATAATTCCAACAAATATTTGCAATCAATTATCAAAGCTAAGCGATGTCGCGCCTCGCTTTGTCAACATTTGAGAGTTGACTCGCAAATGTAGGGTTCATATCGGCCATTTCTCCATTTTTTAGTTTTCCTCCTCTACCATTCGTTCTTACGCACCATCTTTTTATATGTTTTTTACAATACAACCAAGATTTGATCATTTTGAATGAAATCTTGTTAAGTACCTTTTTATCAAGGTTGTTATGTGCTCATCTTTTTGGGATGCTAATATTCTGTTTTGATATTTTTGTGTATCCTTTACGGGTTCGATAATTTTTCTGAAAAGAATTTTTATAGTATTTTGGAAGATCCACATGACTTGCATCAAATCTGCGACAGTAGTGCATATTACAAGAGCTTACCTTTTACAACAAAAAATTGTTCATAATTCTGAACATTGGGCTACATATGATACTTATTTGAAGGTTAATTGTAATGCTACTAGTTTCACAACCGGTAGAGGTTTGATTGCTCGAGATGTAATCATAATACTTTTTATATCAAAAAATTGCATATTCTATGTGTTAAACGGTCTGAAAATAAAATAACTATTTGTTTAGCTTGTATTTTGTTTCACAATAAATTTATATTTTAAAGTTTAAATATTTGTTCCAACTATGTTTTAATATTTTAATGAAACTTTCACTTGTTCATCAAAAAACAATTCCAAAAGTTTCTGCAACTTAAATTGGTATTTCATTTATTTATGATTTTTTTTAATATTTTCATTTAAAAATTTTGAATTAACCTATTAAAAAAAGAAAAAGAAATACATTTTTTCAAAAACTTCCAAATATAAAATTGGAAACACATCATATATGACAAATCAATTCCACTAAAAAAATTTCAACTGAAATTGATCTTTTTTCATTTACTCATGATTGTTTAATATTTTTATCTGGAAAATTCAAATTAAACCATTTACAAAGAAAAATTAATACATTTTTCCAAAAATTTCAAACAAAAAAATTGAGAAACACACCATATTTAACAACTTCTTTTTTCACTTATTATTAATATTTTTTAATATTTAATTTTAAAAATTCGAATTAAACCATTATAAAGGGAAAAATAATGAATATTTTCAAAAACTTTCAAAAAGATTTTGAAACATGGCGTATTTGACAAAATACTACAAGTAATTTTTGCAACCTGAATTCTACTTTTTTAATATATTTATGATTTTTTAGTATTTAAATTTTGAAAATTCAAAATAAAACATTAAAAGGAAAAAAGACAACAATAATGTGAAGATTGAAATTAGGTCGGTGAAGATGCATTTAGTGCTCAATGATCATTCCGTAATGCTTCATTACGGAAAGAGTATTATGAGACCCTTATGATTTGATGATCACATTGTGAGAAAGCTTATAACTTGTGTTGTTATTGATAAGGCCCGAAAATAAGCCTAAAAACGTAATTAATGTTATATTAATTACACCCAATATCGTCCAATGACAAAACCCAATTAATAAAACCCGAAACTCTAGTTATTTAATAATTTCATAATTAATTAATAGGGTCAATTAACAGCTCATTAAATATGTCCAATAAAAGATATGATTTAGCCTTCAAAGCACCTAAACCAACAAGGAATCTACTTCCTACGTTTTAGGACTCCAATGTTCGTTAAAAGACGGAGGTTTGCTCACCAAGTCTCCTAACCCTAGTCCAATTCGTGGACATCCAAAATCTATATAGAGGGTCTTATCCCATCATTCAAGAACTACGTTTTTGACTTAATACTTGGCATATAGCAAGGTACGTAGATATATTGTGAAGACAGATTTGAGTCACGAAGCATGAGAGTGGTCAATCAAAGGCCTTGAGCCCACAAACCCTAACATTAATTGCAATCTAGTTTTGTATACATAACAGTTGACGCCATTTGTGGGAAAAAGACATCAATCATGGTAACCACTCAAAGTGGAAACAACGTTCCCGAAGGAGCATAAGTTGGAACTACTCCAACAATTTCATCCGCGATTGAGATTCCACCTCACTCAACCTACTCCCAAGGGATGGAGAATCCTATCATCCCCCAGTCCGGATCTAGGTCAATCCTGACTTTAGGGGAGAACCCTAAAAACTCAAATCTGAACGCTCATTTGGGGGCACAATCTGTGGGTTTTAATATGTCAATTGTGGTGCACCATAGGCCAATAAACCCCACCTATGGGATACCATTATACTCTGAGGCCGGAGGAAGTAGGCTTCCCCCACCGCCTCAACCGCAACCATGGAACGATTTTAATTATATTAGAGGTCTTCCACTAATCAATAATGAACGAGGTGTCTCTGGACCCTATACAACTGAAGAGAGCGGAGAATCGGATGCTCATCACATGAGGAGACGTAGGGACAAGAGCACGTTGGAGGTAGGCACCCCGAGCTTCAAGAAACTCAAGGGATGGCATCCAAGACTTTTGAAGAAAGTATACGTGCTCATGAAGCTGAAATCCTAAGGCTTAAGAGAGATGTGGAAATTAGTCAGGCTAAGCAGCCACCGAGAACCAACTGAGCTAGAGGAGCTAGAGGATCTACTCAAGTAATCGACTTGGAGGAGACTCCCAGGAGGAAAAAGATGAATGTCCCTTGAGGAAACACGTATGAATTTCTCCCCCTCGGAGACCTTAACGATCCGACCCTGCCTTTTACGGCAGAGATCATGAATACCCATATCACAAGGAAGTTCAAGATGCCCATTATAAAGGCCTATGATGGGAATGGAAATCCGGCGAATTATGTCAGGACTTTCTTTAACACACTGCTGATGCAACCTATGAACGATGCAATTAAATGTCTTCCCCTGAATTCAATTAGATCTTTTAGACATTTAAGTCAGGCTTTAATCAAACATTTCATCAGCTGGAAAGTACATGAAAAAAGCTCAGCTTCCCTCATGAGCATTGTACAAGGAGCAAAAGAGTCTCTTAGAGATTACCTGAACCGTTTTAAGAAAGAGGTTTTGAAGGTCCCAAATCTTGATGATAAGGTGGCCATGATAGCCTTACAACAAGGGACTAAGGATAAATTTTTCAAAATGTCTCTGGCCAAACGCCCCCAGAGAACATGCAACAACTTGAAAGTAGAGCAGGAAAGTATATTCAAGTCGAGGAAAGCATGAAAAATATGGAGGTAAATAATGAGCCCGCTGGTGGTAAAAAACAAAAGACAGATGAAGAGTATGATGCAAATGACAAGTATCATCGGGTTAACAAAGACGCCGATTCACCCCCGAAGAAGGGAGGACCATGACAAAATTTCGCCGAGTAGGCTAGATTGAATGCTCTTAGAAGTCAAATTTTGATGGAAACTGAGAGGGATGGAGATGTTCGCTGGCCAAAGCCTCTAAAGTCCAATCTTACCAAGTTGAATAAAAGCAAATATTATCGATTTCATAAGGATTTTGGCCATGATACCGATGAGTCCTGATAGTTGAAAGACGAGATTGAGTTCCTTATTCGAAAAGAAAGACTGAGCAAGTACATTGGAGATAGTGAGAGGGGGAGAAAGTAACAATAATGGGAGAAGAAATTTTGATGACCGAAGGAGAGATTAAGATGATCAAGGGAGAAACCCCCAACCATGAGGCCCAATAATCAACATGATCTTTGGAGGACCATTTGCGATTGGCTCTTCTAAAAACTCAAGGAACGCTTATGCTCGAGAGGTCATGCAAATAGTTAGAGAAGCCCCGAAAAGGACCAAGACTGGAGTATCAATGACATTCGATGACTTTTATTTGAAAGGGGTTAAGTTTTCTCATGATGATCCTCTAGTCATAACATATATCATAGGGAAGAACCCTGAAAAAGAGTCATTGTAGATAATGAAGCGTTAGTTGACATTTTGCTTTATGATACCTTTATAAGGATGGGATACAATGATTCTCAATTAACCCCGACTAATATGCCGATCTATGGGTTTACTGGAGTCGAATGTCCCGTTGAAGGGATAATTAAACTACCTTTGATAATGGGTCAGGAGCCAAGACAAGCTACACAAATGTTGAATTTTGTGGTGGTAAAGGTAGGGTCAACATAAAATGCAATAATGGGAAGGACAGACATACATGCCTTAATGGCAGTCCCATCATCCTACCATTTAGTGATTAAACTTCCAACAATAAAAGGAGTAGGAGAAAAAGAGGAGACCAGAAGATGGAAATAAGCTATTATGTAGCCCTGATGAGGGCAGATGGAACCGGGGGCAGGTTCTGCTCATTGAAGAAATGGACATCTGCGAGAATGATGAGAAATGACTGAAGCCAATGGATGATTTTATCCAATTCTTGAAAGGCATATGTCATAGCCTATTTGTTTATTCAAGGAATTAACTTAACTCAAATAAGGATGTAACAAGTAAATAATGGTTCTATCGTCAGAGAGATCTCTCATAGTAACATATGTCAAAGGATTAAGTAACATTGTTCGTCTACAGACTTGAGGACTTAATTCACTGGAAGAAGCTCAAGAAATAGATCAAGCCTCAGTGATATAAATCAAGATTGTGGATTTAATCAAGTGACAGAGATCTCGTCAGGGTATCAATTAATTACAAGGATTTAGTCTGAAGAAAATCAAGATTATCAAGGTCAAGGCATGAAGAAACGTCACGGAAGTTAGTCACTCATGAACCAGACAGTACATCGAGTGTCAACATTGAAGTGGTGGAATTGATTCATAATTGACAGTGATTTTCAGAAGATTTTCAGAAGAATGGTTGCTGCTCAAGATTAGTATTAATTCTCTATTAATTAATTAAGTCATATAATTTAATTAAGAGAATAAATTAAATCTGCAAAGATTAATTTATTGATTAATTGAATTAATTGATTAATTAATTCAGAATTATTATTTGATTAAAATCTGTTTTAATCCAGCAAGACTATCTTTTGTATTAGCAAGACAATTGGTATGACAATCAATAGTCATACCGAAAGTCATGCTAGTGCATTTAGATTGTCTTGCCGAAAGTCCTATCAGTTCAATTGATAGTCCTACCGAAAGTCTTACCAGTTCCAAGGATTGTCATGCTGAGCTAAATGGATTGTCTTGCCAATTAAAATCACAGGATTCAATATAAAGCAGAGCAGCTATTTTTCAACAAGAAGCAGAATATTGAATGTAAAACACAGAAGAACACAGAACAAAAGAAAAACTGCAGAGAACTTATTGCAATTTCACAGATCATTTATTTCTAGTATTCATTGTTAAATCTAATCCACTAGAAATCCTTTTCTTGTTCTTGTGTAACTATCTAGTGGATCAAAATCCCTAGAACTTAATCTCAAATTGCATTTAGCATTTGATCCTTTTTATTACAAAATAGAAAAAGTTCATGTCGAATTTATTCTAGATTTGGAATAATTTATTTGAGATTAATCCCTTGTAAACAATACCGTTGTTGTAACACCTTTCAAGTTTAATAATAGTTTTATTTAACTTGAATTTTGTTTCACTTTTTTAGTCCGCATTTTATTCGATTAAACGGTATTCTTTGTATTCAACCCCCCTTCTACAAACATATTGAGACCTAACAATTGGTATCAGAGCCTTCTGATTAACGTACAAATCAAGATCCTAGACTTTTGTGATTCTTTCACTCCTTGAATTTTTATTTACTCAAAAATTCATAATGACTACACAAAAAGTTGGAACCGTTAAAATTCCACTATTCGATAAAAAAAATTATGTTATGTGGAAGAAGAAGATGCTATTGTTTTTACAAGTTGCAAATTCCAAATATCTGGAAGTGTTAAAGAAGGGTCCTAAAATTCCGATGGTTATTGAACCAGAGGTAATAGAAAATGATGTGGTGATTACCAAAGCAAGAACTTATGTGAAAGATCCTGAGGATTTTTCTCCTACTGAAAAAGAAGAAGCCTCCCTGGATGCTAGCCTTCAATTAATTTTAGTAGATTCCCTTGATCCCTTGATGAATAGACATGTGATGAACTGTAAAGATTCCAAACACATCTGGGAAACTATTGAGCTTATTAATGAAGGCACAGAGGAAGTTAGGGAGAACAAGTTAGAAATCCTAACCTCTGAGTATGAATACTTTAAATCCAATCCAGGAGAAGGAATCACTGAAGTGTTTGAGAGGTACAATGCATTGATCAACAACCTGAACATTAATGGTAAATACTATTCTATCAGGGAGGTCAACAAAAAGTTCCTTTTAACACTGCCAACTCATCTCGAACATAGAATCACTGCCATAAGAGAAGCAAGAGATCTGAGTGAGATTTCTTTGGAAAGGCTCTATGGTGTGTTAAAGACTTATGAGTTGGAGCAGATTCAGCAGAAGGAAGTCTACGGGAAAGGAAGAGTGGTCAACACGTCTACTGCTCTAGTAGCTGAACAACAACAACAACAACAACAACAACAACAATCTCAACAGTCAGAAAGAATGGTACAGTCTTCCAAGGTTGAAGAAAATATGATAGTAGCATAATTTGATCCTCCTACTACAAATCAATCAGGAGATGATTTTTATTCCTAGGAAGAACTGGAGCAATTGGAAGATGAGTCAATGGCCCTGATTTTCAAGAGATTCTCCAATATCAGATTCAAGAGGAATCCCAAGTTCAAGTACAAGTCCAACTACAACAGATTCCAGAAAGGTGGATCTTCATCCTCTAACACCAGCAGTGGTGGGTACAAAACATGGATGGTTGATCGAAGCACCATTCGATGCTTCAACTGCAATGAATTGGGACACTTTACCACAGAATGCAGGAAGCCAAAACAAGTTAGGAAGAACTCTTATGATTCTAATCAGAAGAGTAAATCTGAAAGGGCTTACCTGGCAAAGGGAAGAAGCTGGGATGATACTGATAGTGAAGATGAAGAAGTTGGGAATCTTGCTCTCATGGCTAGTGATGTAAACACCTCATCATCAAGAAAAGAGGTAAAATTTACTGATGCTGAATTAGTTTATCATCTAGGAGGTTCCTTAGATTGTGCTCTTCGTGATAATGAAATGTTAAATCAACAACTCAAAGACCTTGAGAAAGAGGTCAATGAATTAAGACTTGTGCACATTAATCAAGATAAATTAAAAGAACAAGTATCTTTTCTAGAGAATAGAGTTGACTGTTATAGACAACTCGAAACTATTCTCAAAGACAAGATCACCGGTCTTGAGGCTAAGGTTAAAGCTTACTTTAATTCTTGTTCGAAGTCCAAAGAGTTTTACAATAAGCAAGCTGTTAATCAAACATCTGGAATAGGTTATGATTACAATGTTGCTATTGGAAAATTAGGCATAAACTCCCCTCCTCATGTATGTGCTAAAGGTAGGGAAGTACCACATGTGCTTAAGGGTGTTGATGAACCCCTCTATAAAGAATCAATTGCTGAACCATTTGATGAGACCTCATTTATTATTCAAGAAGAAATCCGTGTTGAAGATCTTGCTAATGAGAAAGTTGTTTCCAAGTCAAGTGTGTCAAAGGTTCCAGTCAAAGTTGTGAAAGCAACTGAGACTAACTCAGACACACATGAGTTGGATAACACAAATGCCATATCTACCATGCATAAGTTGCCTATTGTTAATCCCTCTCATAAAGCATGTGGTGTTCCTGATTGTATGTCTTGTGCTTTTAATTTGATGTATGCTTATTTTAATGGTAAGCATGTTTCTAATGATAAGACTAATCTTCATCAGCATGTGAATAATAGGAAGCATGATAGGTCTAAGACTGCTAGTCCTCCTAAAGCTAGAAAGGAGACATTTGTGCCTAAGCCTAAACAGAAATTTGTCAAGGTTGTTCACAAGGTCAAATGTCCAGTCATTGAGAAAGTTGAGAACATTAAAGTTAAGGATGTTGTTTTGCCTGATAAAGGCCAGTTTTACAAGTATGCCGGACCCAACCAAGCTTGGGTTCCGAAGAAGGTCTAATCCATTTGTATTGCAGGGCATTAAACAGGTACAACCGGTAGTGTGGATTCTTGACAGCGGATCGTCAAGACATATGACCGGAGATAGAGCCCTGCTATCAAATGTGGTTGAGAAAGCTAGCCCAGTGGTTACCTTTGGAGATAACAACAAAGGTTTAACTGAGGGATATGGCTATTTGCTAGCTGGAAATGTTATCATTAAAAATGTGTATATTGTGCAAGGACTTGAACACAATCTGCTTAGCATTAGTCAGTTCTATGACAACGGCTACAATGTTTTATTCGACAAGCTGAAGTGTCAGATTCTGCACAACAAAAATGAAAAACCCTCCTTGATGGGAATCCGGAAAGGAAATCTGTTTGTAGCTGACATGAACTCTAGAAGCAATCCTGCAGTCAATTGTTTCTATGCAAAGGCATCGTCTGATGAGAGTTGGCTATGGCACAAGAGACTTTCTCATCTCAATTTCAAAACAATGAATTCTCTTGTCAAAAGAGAATTGGTCAGAGGTCTGCCTCAGCTGGAATTCTCCCCAGAAGGACTATGTGAGGCTTGCTAGAAAGGAAAGTCAAAGAAAGCAAGTCACAGAGGCACTGACACATCCTCCATAACTGGTGTTCTGCAATTATTGTACATGGATTTATTTGGACCAGTTAATGTTCTTTCAATGTCAAAGAAGTGTTACTGTCTTGTGATAGTTGATGACTATTCCAAGTATACGTGGGTTTTATTCCTTCACTCTAAGGATGAAACACCACAAGTTATGATTGATCATATCAAGTTGATCGAGTTAGATTCTAATGTCCCTGTTAAAGCAATAAGGTCAGATAATGGAACAGAATTCAAGAATTCACTTCTCAATGGATTCTGTACAGACAAAGGGATTACCAGACAATTTTCAGCTCCTAGAACCCCTCAGCAAAATGGAGTGGTAGAAAGGAAGAATCGTACATTGATTGAAGCTGCAAGAACGATGTTAAGTGAATCAGGTCTTCCAATGTACTTTTGGGCTGAAGCTGTCAATACTGCATGTTATACTCAGAATCGAACTCTAATCAACAAAGATTTCATGAAAACTCCTTATGAGATTTTGAATGAACAGAAACCTTCTATCAAATACTTTCATATATTTGGTGCCAGATGCTTCGTGCTCAAGGATGGAGATGATCGTCGTGGTAAATTCGAGGCAAAGGCATATGAGGGTATTTTTGTTGGATATGGAAGAAGATCATACAGGGTGTATATCATTGATCAACACAAAGTAACTGAAAGTGTCAATGTTACATTTGATGACACTAAACTCCCTAGTATCCAAACTGAAGATCCTTCTGAGAAACAGAAGTTTGATGATATGTCAGATTCAGAATCAGAACATGATCAAGAACCTGAGGTTGTTGCTGGTGAAGAACCTGTTAATCATGATGATACTCAAGGTAATGGTGATGGAAACTTTGGCAACAATGGAGATATCACTGCTACTGACGGAGAATCTTCAAGTCAACATGGCAACAACTCAGGGGGAGATGCTGAAGGATCAACTAGTAGGACATAACATCCCAATAAATTTCAAGGCGAATCATCAAGATCAAATCTTCCAAGACAGACTGTCTGGAATAAAGCTCATCCTTTTGAGTTGATTATTGGTGATCCAGATATTGGAGTCAGAACTAGACGTGCTACTCAAAATGAGTGTCTGTTCTCAGGATTTCTTTCTGAGATGGAACCTAAGAAGATTGAGGAAGCATTGACTGATGCAGATTGGGTGATTGCTATACAAGATGAACTCAATCAGTTTGAACATCAACAAGTCTGGAAACTGGTACCTAGACCTACACACAAGAAAGCTGTTGGTACTCGATGGGTATTCAGGAATAAACTAGATGAAGATGGTGTGGTTACAAGAAACAAAGCAAGACTGGTAGCTAAAGGGTATTCTCAAGCTGAAGGCATTGATTATGATGAAACCTATGCTCTAGTGGCCAGACTAGAGGCCATCAGGATATTTCTGGCATTTGCAGCATTCTCTAACTTTAAAGTTTATCAAATAGATGTCAAGAGTGCCTTTCTGAATGGAAAGCTGGATGAAGAGGTATATGTAGAGCAACCTCCTGGTTTTGAAGATCCAGATCATTTGGATTTTGTCTACTTTCTTTTCAAGGCTATCTATGGACTCAAACAGTCTCCGAGAAAATGGTATGACACTCTCTCTGAATTTCTTATTGAAAATAGCTTTATTAGAGGTGTCATAGACAAAACTCTCTTTTCTAAAAAGCATAAGAATGATACTATATTAGTCCAAGTCTATGTGGATGATATAATATTTGGGTCTACTAATGATAATCTCTGTAAGAGATTTGCTAAGTTAATGCACAGCAAATTTGAAATGAGCATGATGGGAGAGCTGAAGTTCTTTCTTGGATTACAAGTAAATCAAAGGTTAGATGGAACTTTTATTTATCAATCCAAGTATCTCAAGGAACTCCTCAAAAAGTACAATCTAGAGGATTCTGCATCAGCAAGGACTCCGTCAACTACAACTGTCAAGCTTGGACCATGTGAAAACTCCATTAAGGTAGATGTCACAAGCTACAGAGGTATGATTGGCTCGTTACTCTATCTTACTGCAAGTAGACCAGATATTATGTATGTTACATGCTTATGTGCAAGGTTCCAAGCGGATCCTAGAGATATTCATCTCGTTGCTGTTAAACGAA
Source organism: Apium graveolens (assembly GCF_009905375.1). Classification (NCBI taxonomy): domain Eukaryota; kingdom Viridiplantae; phylum Streptophyta; class Magnoliopsida; order Apiales; family Apiaceae; genus Apium; species Apium graveolens. The sequence goes on along the minus strand of NC_133656.1, from coordinate 36,632,529 downwards.
TCTTAAGATATCTTAAGGGAACACCAAATCTAGGTATTTGGTACCCTAAAGAATCTGGTTTTAACCTTGTTGGATATACAGATTCAGATTACGCAGGCAGTGTTGTTGATAGGAAAAGCACCTCAGGGAGTTGTCAATTCCTAGGTAGCAGACTAGTCTCATGGTACAACAAGAAACAACAAACAGTTTCAAATTCAACGGCTGGGGCTGAATATATTGCTGCTGGAAGCTGCTGTGCTCAGATCTTGTGGATTAGGAATTAGCAACGGGACTATGGCTCTGTATTAAACAAAATACATATTCTATGTGACAATACAAGTGCAATAGCCATCACCAACAACCCTGTGCAGCATACAAGGACCAAGCACATTGACATCAGGTATCATTTTATTAGAGAGCACGTCATGAATGGTACTGTTGAACTATTTTTGTTCCGACAGAAGAACAAATAGCAGATATTTTCACTAAACCTCTTGATGAATCCATATTTACCAAATTAGTTGGTAAATTGGGTACGTTGAATAGCTTTAGTGATTAAACTTGTGAATATCTGAAATCTGTTCTTGAGTGAATTTACAAATGAATTTTTCATAAATGAAAAATTCATTTGCAAATTTATTTTATCATTTTCCATAATACTTGCTTATTTCTATGTAATTTGTATTATCTTATCTTATTTATTTATTCAACTTGTTAATTTTAATGTCTCAGAATATCTTATTTTCTCTAAAAATATTTTTCTATGAATTTTATTTGCTAAAATTCAAAAGAAATCTATTTTTGGACTGAAAATATAATTATCTCTGAAATATTTTAATTGTGTAAATATTTTCTGCCATATCTATATTAGTATTTATTGTAGTTTTCTGTAATTTTCTTTTAATAAGTTCTATATTTGTTAAAAACTGTTAATATTTGTTTTATATAATATATATATATATATATTTGTTTGTTTTAATTTGATACTTGAATGATAATCGGCAAGACAGTTGAAATTGTCTTGCTGAAAGTCATTTCAGTATATTTATATAAATATTTAATTTATTTTATACTAGAATGACAATCGGCAAGACAATTGAAATTGTCTTGCTGAAAGTCATTCCAGTACATATAAGTGTTTATTTTTAATTCAGTTTAATTTTATAACTGGCAAGACAATCGGTATGACTATTGATTGTCATGCTAGTAATAAAAATTATATTTGTTTTTATTTTATACTGGTATGACTATTAGATTGGCATACCAGTTATATTATTACTACGTTTTTTTTGTTTTGTAAATCATTCAGTTCAGTTTTTGTTCATAATTCCAACAGTCTTTTTTTCTCTCTTATCTCTCTCTCTCTCTATTCGATCTTAATCAAAACCGCCTCCATTGTCTTCTTGCTCGAGTTTTTACTCAGCTTCACAAAACTTCACTCATGTGATATATACATACACGTATATACATACAGAAGTGCTGCCCAATTTTTTATTTTTTTAAAAAAAAATTCACTTCGTTTTTGTTCCCTTCAAAAATCAGTGTTTGTTTGTTTTTGGGTATTTTTTAGTTATTTTTGTTTTGTGTCTTGTGCGTTTTTCAGATCTTTCATTGTGAGTTAAGAACATTAACGAGATACATTACTTTCTAAATTTTTCGGATATAATTGATTTAATTCGAATTATTAAATTAATTTAATTAATTCGAATTTTCTTAATATTACTCTTAAAATTCTGAAAGTGTGTGTCTTATTATTATTTTTAAATGGCTCTCAATTTCCATATTATTTCGCATAATCTTGTTGGTTATTTTATTCCAGATAAATGTGATGTGGAAAAATTTAAGCCATGGATTAGATTTTTAAATGACCATTCGATTGTTAGCTCTGCTATTAAATTAAATGTAATTTTAAATGTTGATCTGCTCAGACTGATTTGCACAACCTCTACTGTGGCCGATAATTTTAAATCTTTTTCATTCACCGTGGCAAACACACAGTATGTAGTTGATGAAACAGTCGTCAATCGTGTGTTAAATTTTCCATTGGATAATTTTTGTAATTTGCCCTCTGAAAATGATATTTCAAACTTTTTCTATGTTATTCACTATCAGGGGGTGATTAACTTAACCAAGTTGTCTAAATCCAATTTGGTTTTTGAATGGGACATTTTCTTCGATACACTTTCTAAAGTGTTTGCCAACTGCACCAAATCCAACTTTCACAACATCACTTCCACTCTGCAGTATATTGGTCTTGCGGTTGTTTTCAATCAAAGGATCAATTTTAGCAAACTACTTTTACCCATTCTTCTGAGACGTCTCACTACTGCTTTACGTGATCATTCTACAAATCGTAGGGTTTCATGCTACTACGCTCGTTTTCTCATGCTCATAGCAGAACATCTTCTCTCACCTAAGCATAAAGCTCTTTTTGCTAACTCTTCAGTAACTGAACCCCCTCCAGTAAGCAAAAAGATTTATACTCGCCAAGACACAACCTTTAAATTTATGTAAGTTCCAGTACTTGTATCTGCTTTCATGGCCACTTACATTCCTTTACCTATCTTCAATCTTCCCGGTCATGAACAGCAAGCTCAACCTCCAGTGGTTCAAACCACCCAGGCTCAAACATCAGATGCTCTTCCTCTGCAGGTAATAATTCCTCAAACTCAAACTATTCCTCCTTCTGTTGAAAGACCCCTAGTGGTTGATAGGACTGACCATGAAATTATAGAACCACAGCTTCAATCCCCGGTCATAGAGCCAAACACAGAGTCACAACCTATCTCAACCTCTCCCCCACTGTCTAAAATGTTGCCTAGAAGGTTAGTAGGAAGTAGTATGTTGTTGGATGTGAATGAACCCTCAGCTCTGCCTCCACCCAAGAAAAGAAGAACATTTACTGAGGCATCTAAAAGCCCATCCTTGTCCTCCCAACAGGACATGGACTTTGAAATGGCCACTAAACAGTTACTAGAGACATTCTCTCAACAGGATGAATCTATTGAAATTCGCCATAGGGCCATGGCATCCTGTACTGAGTCAAGCACAATTCCATTACTCATAATGGAAGCATACAGACCAATAGATGATACTCAGGACACAGAGCGAGGAGTGCACATTGAGTCGGTTACAGTGCCTGCCATAGTTACGGCAGAAGAGTAGTCACATGCTTCTGAGGGAAAATTTGACTCTCAGCCACCTTTAATAGAGTCATTTTCTCCCCTCCTAGATCCAACACCTCTGGCTCCATCACGGGATTCTCCACTCGCAGATTTATCTGGAGAAAGTGGAGGGCAACTCGGTCAATCTATCCCTGAAGCAATTCAGACATCTATTTCACATGAAAAGATAGGTTTGACTGAGGATCGGGACTCGCGAATTCCCATTGCACCACCACTGACCTCTCTTGAAGAGGCTAGGGTGATTTTAAATGCAGGTACAGAAGATCAGCATCAGGAAGACTCCTCACGAGCAATTATATTGAGAGATACACAAGCACGTGAGTTGAGTGAATCAAACAGGAGAGATATTCAGGTGAGCGCACACACAGACACAAACACTGAAAATCTGTTAGCTCAAATTGTTGATCTCAAGGAACAACTTGCAAAAAGTCAGGCTGAAGCTAAATCATTCAAAGCACAAGTGGTTGAACGGTCTTCTTCTTCCACCTCTGTCAATAATCAGCTGGCTCTCATCAGGACTGAAATATCAGATTTGAAGACATCTGTTGTACCAAAGCTTAACTCAATCCAGGAATCTCCAACGTTATCAGCTGAAGACATTTCAAACTTCTGCTCTCTCCATACAAGAATGACTTCTCTTGAAGACTTGGTTGAAATGATTCATTCACTGGATTCCTCCAGATTTCTGAAGATAGAGATGGGTATGGAACATCTGAATGAAGGGATGAAGCACTTGTACTTCATGATCAAAAATTCTCACTGCCCTAATGAAGAACAAAGGACTTTCTTTGAAGGGCCGTCTGGTGGAGGCTCAGGCTCTGGATGTGATGGAGGTGATGGAGGTCATGGAGGATCTAAGGAAAAGTCTGTAGAGGATTCCTCAACTAAGGGGGAGAAGAAAGGGAGAAGTGAAAAGGGAAAAGAAAAAGATACTTCTGCTGAAGGAACAGGGAAGCCTGATGATATCTACTATAGTGGTGAACAGGATGACTTTGATATTTGTGACGTTCCCACTGAACCAGTCTTGGAAGATAAAGATAAATATGGTTTCTTTGAAGCTGAGGAGGAAAGTGATTTTGGAGAATGGGAAGAGGAAGCTCCAGTGGATCCTGTGTTTGAGAAAGAGTTTCAGCAGCAGCAGTAAGAGTTGAAAAGAAAAGAAGCTGAACTCAAAAAGGTATCCCAGATCATTGACATGAGGAAAGACATCCAAAGAACAGAAACTCCTCAAAAGCAACGTCTTCATGACATTAAAGCTAAAGAAATGAGAAGAGATGTCAGACTGAAGATTGGTGAGAAATGGGATGAAGCTAGGAGAGTACTTGATACGCCTCAGCTAAGCACAAACAATGATAGACAGTTTCTACATCTTCTGGACAAGCTGGAGATCTCTAATCCAAACAATGACGTGTACATGAATGCTATAAAGACTGAAGTCTCAAGGATCACAGCTGTCTTTGACAGATCTCTAAATGAAATGAGCATATTTATATATTGTCAGAGCGAAGGATCTTTTAAAGTATCACTTCATCTGTTTGAGAATCGTTCTTTATCAGAGATTTGGGTTCTTCTCAACAAAGTCAAGAGAAGCTCAGAATTGAATGAAGTTCTTTGAGAAAGGCTCAAAGAGTTTGCCAGCAGAGCTAGTCCTCGAGTGGTCAACAATCCTCATCAGGTAAGATTCTTTAAGTCTGACTGTCTTCAAATCTGCCAGCTCGATTCACAATCTCTTAAAGACTACTCAGCTAGGCATCTTGTCTGGATGGAACATCACTTAAGAACTGCTGGATATTCATCCATGTTGAAAACTCAAGCAGCTGATCTGATTCAAACTTATTGTGAAAAGAATATTAAAAGGTACGATCAGTTCAAGAATAAGCTAAAGTCAGTTGGAGTTCAACCAGTCAGACCAGCCAGCTTCACTTTTGAAAAGGATCGTGTCTTTGACAAGGAGTTGCTTGAAGATTTGGAAGAAGGTGAATTCGGAAGAGAAGACAACTGAATTCAATAAGCTCAAAACTTATTGTAATATGATTAGGGCTTTATGAATCAAGATAGACTAATGTAGTTATATGTTCAGTCTAGAGGAACAACTATCTTGTATTCACTTGTAAATTTCTTTTAGAATCTGGAAAATGTTAAATATAATCTAGAACTTTTCTGCTATTTACTTTGCATTACTGTTTATATCTTTTTCTTATTTGTTAGTTGAGTTATCCTCTAGGTATTTGTTGTTATTGTCTAACAAACAAATAGGGGGAGATTGAAAGGCATATGTCATAGCCTATTTGTTTATTCGAGGAATTAACTCAACTCAAATAAGGATGTAACAAGTAAATAGTGGTTCTATCGTCAGAGAGATCTCTCATAGTAACATATGTCAAAGGATTAAGTAACATTATTCGTCTACAGACTTGAGGACTTAATTCACTGGAAGAAGCTCAAGAAATTGATCAAGTCTCAGTGATATAAATCAAGATTGTGGATTTAATCAAGTGATAGAGATCTCGTCAGGGTATCAATTAATTACAAGGATTTAGTCTGAAGAAAATCAAGAGTATCAAGGTCAAGGCATGAAGAAACGTCACGGAAGTTAGTCACTCATGAACCAGACAATACATCGAGTGTCAACATTGAAGTGGTGGAATTGATTCATAATTGACAGTGATTTTCAGAAGAATGGTTGCTGCTCAAGATTAGTATTAATTCACTATTAATTAATTAAGTCATATAATTTAATTAAGAGAATAAATTAAATCTGTAAAGATTAATTTATTGATTAATTGAATTAATTGATTAATTAATTCAGAATTATTATTTGATTAAAATCTGTTTTAATCTAGCAAGACTATCTTTTGTATTAGCAAGACAATCGGTATGACAATCAATAGTCATACCGAAAGTCATGCTAGTGCATTTAGATTGTCTTGCTGAAAGTCCTATCAGTTTAATTGATAGTCCTACCAAAAGTCTTACCAGTTCAAAGGATTGTCATGCTGAGCTAAATGGATTGTCTTGCCAATTAAAATCACAGGATTCAATATAAAGCAGAGCAGCTGTTTTTCAACAAGAAGCAGAGTATTGAATGTAAAACACAGAAGAACATAGAACAAAAGAAAAACTGCAGAGAACTTATTGCAATTTCACAGATCATTTATTTCTAGTATTCATTATTAAATCTAATCCACTAGAAATCCATTTCTTGTTCTTGTGTAACTATCTAGCGGATCAAAATCCCTAGAACTTAATCTCAAATTATATTTAGCATTTGATCCTTTTTCTTACAAAAATAGAAAAAGTTCATGTCGAATTTATTCTAGATTTGGAATAATTTATTTGAGATTAATCCCTTGTAAACGATACCGTTGTTGTAACACCTTTCAAGTTTAATAATAGTTTTATTTAACTTAAATTTTATTTCACTTTTTTATTCCGCATTTTATTCGATTAAACAGTATTGTTTGTATTCAACCCCCCTTCTACAAACATATTGAGACCTAACAATTCTTTTGGCTCCTGGAGATCCTAAGAAGATAAATTTTATTGGAGTATCGTTGGAGGAGCCCCTCAAAGGGAAGTTACTAAAGTTCTTGCAAGAAATTAGTGATGTGTTTGCATAGTCGGCGGCAGATATGTCTGGTATCAATCCTAAGTTGATCACCCACAAGTTGGATGTTGATCCTAATTATGTTGATCCTAATCGAAAGAATGTGAATCAAAAGAAAAGAAGCTTCGCCCCTGAAAGGCAGGAAGCCGTCAAGCAAGAAGTTGAGAAGCTTTTAGAGGCTGATTTTATTGAGGAGATGTAATTTTCGGAATGGTTGGAAAATCCCATAATGGTAAAAAAAGCTAATGAAAAGTGGAGGATGTGTATTGACTTCACTGGCCTGAATGATGCATGCCTAAAGGATTATTTTCCTCTTCCAATGATGGACACTTTGATAGACGCCATTGCGGGGCAGGAGATGCTGAGTTTCGTGGATGGATTTAGCGGCTACAATCAGATAAGATGCATAAAGATGACATCTCAAAGGTATCATTCATCACTGATTTTGGAGATTTTTGTTTTCTTCTTATGGAATTTGGCCATAAGAATGCAGGAGTCACTTACCAAAGGTTGGTAAATAAGATTTTTAAGGATCTTGTTGAAAAGACCATGGAGGTCTATGTAGATGACATGTTAGTCAAGAGCCTTGTAAAGGCAGGTCATATAGCCCATTTGAGGGAAACTTTTGAGATCTTGAGATATCACAAGATGATGTTGAATTTTGCCAAGTGAGCTTTTATTCTAGGATTCGGGAACTTTTTAGGTTAATGGTCTCCAAGAGGGGAATTGAGGCTAATCCTGACAAGATAAAGGCCATCCTGGATATGAAACCTCCACGCTCTATAAAGAACGTTCAGAAACTCACTAGAAGGATTGCTGCTTTGGACGGTTCATCTCCAAGTCCGGAGACAAGTGCCTTCCATTATTTAAAGTTTTAAAGAAAGTAAAAGATTTTACATGAACTGATGAAACTCAGATGGCATTTGAGGAATTAAAGAAATACATGGTTCAAGCTCCTTTGATGGCCAAACCATTTCTGAATGAAACTCTGTATTTGTAATTGGTTGTTTCTGAAATAACCTTGTGCGCTGTATTGGTGAAGGAGGAAGTCGAAGTCCAGAAACTTATCTATTATGTCAGCAAGATTCTACACGGAGCTGAGTTGAACTATTCAACTATAGAAAAGTTTAATTTGGCCTTGGTCAAGGAAGTTACTTCCCTACTTCCAAAAACATAAAATTGAAGTGTTAACAAATCTGCATTTGAAAAACATCATCTATAGTCCTAAGGTCAGTGGAAGGCTGATCAAATGGTTAGGGAATTTGATATTAAGTGTAAACCTAGAACAACGATCAAAGCTCAGGCCTTGGCTGACTTCGTGGTTGAATGTACCATCGACAATCAAAAAGTTGGGGTAGGTAGATACACATCAAGGCATGGATGGAAAAGATGGAGAAAGAAAGTTGAGAACAAATAGTTCTGGGTGCTCTATTTTGGTGGGGTATCAAACAAATTTGAGTGGAGCTGGGCTGGTTTTAAAAAGCCCCGATGGTTCTTGATTGAGTATGTTATGAAGTTAAATTTTCCTACCATAAACAATGGCGAGATATGTGTGACTTGTGAGATCTGTGATGACTCGGTTTGATGAATGTCATGTTAAGTACATTCCAAAAGAGGAAAACTCTAAGGTAGATGCATTATCCCAGTTTGCCTCCTCGGAAGCTGAGAATAGTTCTGGAAGCGTGTATTTCCGTGTACTAACGCGAAGCATTGATGATGGTTGATGCCAAAAATTACGTGAAAAGGTGTGATCGTTGCCAAAAGCATGCACCAGTTGTTAGACAACCACCTGATATGCTAACTTCCATAAATTCTCCCATCCCTTTTGTTATGTGGGGTATAGATATCCAATGTCCATTAAAGAACAAAGACTTACTCATCAAATCTCCTAAACCTAATACAATTTGTGAACATACATTTCCCATCATTCAAGAACTACGTTTTTGACTTGATCTGTGGCATAGAGTAAGATACGTAGGCATATTGTGAAGGCAGATTTGAGTCATGAAGCACGAGAGCAGTTAATCAAGAGCCTTGAGCTCACGAACCCTAACATTAATTGCAACTTAGTTTTTTTATCCATAACAATTATCTAATTAGTATAATTCATTCGTATGTTACTAACATTATTTTGCAGAAGTCGGATTTCAAGTATGTCAGCAAGCTAATAATGTTTTGACACGTTTATCAGTAAGCTTTCAGATACTGTATGGAACTTATTTTGGATAAATATAACTTGCAGATTTTAAGGAGACTTAATAGGAATGAGTTATGTAAGGACTCTATTATACTTTTACGTGTTTAAATATGTTAGAACTTCTCATATATTTAAACTCCTTTTAGCGATATATTTCCTATTTTCTAGTAAGTTTTTTTATAAATGATTTCGTATCCAAACAACTTGTATCTAGATAGGTATTTAATTTAATTTAAAAATAGACGTTTTTAAATATTTTCTAATTTATCTTATCTTTAATTTAAATGTATTTTAAGATTATCTTAACATTCAATTAATTGTATCAAAATATAATTATTATTCTATATTAATAATGAATTTTATATTTACTAAAATAAAATTTTATATTTTTTGATGAAATTTTATAATAGAATTAAGGGAAGGTTAAAAAAGGCGGATATACGTATGTTATAAAGATTTTTGATTTTTGATGATCGTGAAAGTGGATGCCGAGAAAATGTAGTAGTGATAGAAGGAATAAGAATGTAACTAGTACTTGTTTATCGGAAAAGGAATTAATTAATTAAGCTTTAATTTAGCACGGATCTGTTGGGCTGCCCTTGCCTTTCCCCCTCTTCCCTCGTCTCTAATAAAAACACAGTAGTTGAACACGAGCACTCTACCTCTGCAAATGGCTCTTATAACTAGGCTTTATACCCAAAAAGATGAGATAGCTTTACTAAAATGTGGTGCAAGTTTCAAATCGGAAAAAGGGCAGGATCCTTTGGATAACATCTCTGTTTTTAAGGACATTGTCAATCCTTCTCTATCCTTCACTGCTACTCCAAGACAGCTGGCTGACAAAATGTGGAGGTTAAAGAAAAAGTACTTTAGGACTAGTGAGAAGAGAGGTTCCAACCCTTTTTTCTCCAAGGATCATGATGCTAAGGTGTTTAAGCTTTCCAAAAAGATTTGGAAAAACAGTCTTGCTGCTGCTGCTTGCGATGAAAATGAGCAAGTTGATGTTGTTAACGAGAATGATAACGGAAAGATGAATGGTAATGTGAAAGATAGGGTTGAGGAGTTTCGGTTGCTGCACCCGCTTCTTTGTGCTTCCATTGAGTTGGAGGCCAAGAATGCTTCCTCATTGCTAAGTTCCAAGGACTACTTGGAGAGGGCGATTAAAGGTATTTCTCAAGACAAGGCTATAGAGTTGGAGAAGGATTGGAAGGATTTTGTTGTGATGGAGCATCAAGCCTATGTTGAGAGGACAAAGTTGTTTCTTAAGCAAACCAAAGCTTTGAATGATGTCATCTCGTCTAGTGTTGGCAAGTAGATGCATCTTACTAGGTACTATGGATTACATTTTTAATTAGGACTGTTGTTGCCTTTCTAATTTCAGTTTCTTTCCATGTTTTTTTGGCTTGGGACATCATGATTTTTTAGTATCTGCAGTTAAGATTAATATAGTGAATGTTTTTTGGTTTATGTTAATGTCTGTGTGGTTTATGTTAAAGTAACCTGTTTCTAGTCACAGCTTCTCTTACTAGAATTTCAAGTAAAATCCTTGATGTTAAGCCAAAATATACTCCTCCATTGGCTCTCTATGTAGACAAAGCATTATCTGCAATTCCTTTTTTTCTGTATTCTTCCTTGCATGACAAATTTAAAAATGAGTTTCGGAAATATGTCTCAGATGCATACAGCTCAACGTCAAATAATCAGACTTCTTCGGCCCCTTACCCTGACATTAGCCACCAATTTGCAAGAACAATCTAGACTCAGTCACTTTAAGAAAACATTAAAGAAAAAAAGAATAAATAAATAATTCTTATTGGTTTAGTCATAATTATTTTGAAATTTCTAGACAGTCATTTCAGTCTCCTTGGACCAACTAACTTACAGAGCTTAGGAAAGCTGTGTAAGTGTAGACAGCTCAAAGGTCTGAGCATGACGCGTGGTAGTACTGGCTTGATCTCTTTTTGCTTGTGAGTGTTCATGTGTCGTATAAGCCTACACAGTTGTAACCTCCTTACCATGCTTTTTGCCAATCAGTCAAGAAGTATTAACTTAGTGTAGGTCACTTTGGTTTTCAGCAGCTTGTTTCCCTTTCTGTTTAAGCGTAGTTGTAACAATGGGGTCTGTAAATACTAAAAAAGTTGTTAGCCTTTGACTTTCTAATATAATGCACTGTTTATCATAAAAATTAAGTGTAGATACTAGAGCTTGGTTGCTTTCTACTTGGCCTCTGAAAATCGCGAAATTCTGAAAACTTTGAATCTTATATTGATGCCTACTCTTTCTTGGTTAAGCTAGTAAACTTATAATACAGTATAGTCTTTAGTCTAACAAACTAGCTAAGTGTCTCATGGCAAGCCTTGCATTGTGTCTGATACTAACAAACTTTATTAATTAAACAACCATTGATCCTTGAACCCCTCTAGCAACCATATTATCTAGCCTTGTGTTTTCCTACTTCACCATTGGGCTAGTTGGTCATATTTCAATAATATATCTAGCTAATATATGACAATTTAAGCTCAAGTCCAAATATTGTTTATGACTCGCTAAATAGCAGGGTAATCATATATCATATAATAGACATAATATTCTTACCTTTTGTGATTTTGGAACGAGCAATTAGCTTCTTTCTTGGTTAGACACAATGTCGTTTGTGCCAACTCAACAACAGTTACTTGCCTTCCCACATTGCTTTCTAAGTACTATTCTTTTACCATTAGGATAGCCTGTCAGCCTACCTAGTATACTGTGAGTTTATGTATTTATGGAAAAATTAATATGAATTCCATTGATAGTCATAAAATTTTACAGGAAATAATCTTTGAACTTTTTTTTTATTGAAATGTTCTTTATAGTTCTTGGGGAGCTATGTGGTGTAACAGTGCAAGCAACATGCAAATTCTTCATTACCTTTCTTATCATATAACTGAACTGGGAACTTGCCTCTACATTTTTGGCTAATCTTCTTACCTCGTATACCTTTCTATGCTAGATCTCTCCTCATACATAGTTGCATGCAACAACTGAAGTAATATTGTAGTGCTTAGTAATATTGCAGTGCTAAGGGAGCTGGACTAGATATATTACCAGAAAGCTCGATCACTCACAATAGAACTACTAAATTAGGACAATCATTTATTCAATTAATCACAGTATTCGTGTAAATTTTACGAAAAGATCAGTTATTTTTTTCAACCTTTTTCTTCCATGTTTTAACAAGTACTAAGGAAGTTGTGTTTCTATTTGTTTACAGGATTCTGGCAGCGGACATAATGACTTAGATTCTTGGATCATGAACTATTGTAGTAGACTTTTTGTTAGGCTTGGTGACTTCTGCAGAACCTTGAACTATCGTAGTTGAACTTTTGGTGACTTTTATTATGTTCCGTTTCAAATGAAGAACACTATTAATGTTATGATCTTGAAACTTATTTTGTTGTGCTTGGAATTGAATTTGAAAGCATGTATCCTGCAGTATTTAATATCCTCTAAGTTAATCGAGCTTTAATCGAGATTGAGTTGATTTCAATGTAGTATGGTTGATTCCAATGTAGTACGGTTAATTCCAGCATTTTGTAAAGGTGCAGTTGGAAATGATCAAAATATGCAGTTTGAAAATTCAAGTTTTATTCCATGTTCTCTGGCCTGTATGGTCATCCATTTTGCCTCTGAATGTCAATTCTGGCTCTGCGCTGTTTGTAAACATGTAAAATATAAAAGTAACACCGAAGTAAGACTGCAATAAAGTAATTTATGTAAATATTTGGCAATCGTATAATCCGCGGATCAGTTTGTCAATACATTTCGCATCCCGTGGCTGTTTCAATTATCACTTTATTATTACTATTCTCGCTATCGCTAGTTGCACTTTGCATTAGGTAGAATTTATGATGCTGCGAAATGCACCCTTTTGACCAAGTATCATTAAAGTTGACAGTTATCTACTAAACGTCAGGGACATATCAGACATTTCGGTAATGAAACATCAAAGGGGGTTGGGACTTGTCATTTTACTTGTAAATCCCTAGATAATTTTACTCAAACCCTCCCCAAATAAATCCCAAACACGGAAAAATACTAATCGTTAATGTAAAAACAAAACCCTAAATTCTCAAATTACCAATTTGTTATAGCAATGAGAGGCCAATTGAGGTAAGTTTTTGATAGTGATGAACTATTAAATATTGAAAAGTCGAGGAAGGAAGGCGGTTCATCCGAACTGGTTGTGATCGATTACGGCTGAGATTCCTATGAAGGTAAATTTTCTCTGACCTTGCATGTGTTTATAGTTAGGAATGATATATGTTCTTTGTTTCATGTAATATGATACCCTGATATTGATATGGACTGTGTGTTTGTGTTTGTGTATGTAATGCATATGACTTATCTTCTTTAATGTGTTCATATTAAATTTGCATGTTTTTTATTATATATTGGTGTTTATGTTGGTAATTTTATATTGCAGCGATGAGTCCGTATTTTTCGATTAGACTACATTATAGTGGTAAATTTAATTTTGACTTTACGTCATATGTTGGTGGGAAGATAGCTTATTTTGACATGTGTTTGTGGACAAGTTAACGTTAACTGAAATGGAAGCTATGTACCAAGAAGTAGGATGTAGTTCAATCACAATGGATTTTTGGTACTTGTCTAATGAGTTTGATTGTTGTGTTGATACTATATATCCTATTGAAATTGGACAAGATTTAAAAGTTATTATAGACATTGTACAAGCATACATGTTAGGAAGGGTTTATTCTACTGCAAACACTCCTACTTCTGATGATGGAAAATGGATTTTTTTTTTCATTTACACAAATGGCTATAGATGATAGAACTGCAAGGATAGAAGATATTAGAGAAGAAGTTGAGGAAAATATGAATGAGCTTATAGAGGATACTGAAGAAGAGGAAATATTAAGTTTTTATGGTGACAATTCCAACATGGACTCCAGTGAGAGTGATTGTCCTAAAGCAAAACAAAATAAAGCAAGAAGAGTGCCCCCACCCAATCCACCTTATAGGGCTAGAAGAAGAGGTAGATACTCTATGTTGAGGGGACTGTTCAAGAACACAGAAGACACACATGTTATGCAAAGAAGAAATTTATGCAAAGAACACCTGTGATGATGGTCCTCCTGTGAAGAAGAAATTTATGCAAAGAAAGGGTAAAGATGACAAAACTGGTAAAGATAAGGTTGAAGTGGGAAAAACTAGTAAGAAAAAGGGAAAGGATGAAATAAAGTGAAAAGTAAAGGGTAAGGAAGACAAAGGTTGTGAGAAACAAAGTGAAGAACATAAAGAAGATGAAAATGGTTCTCTAAACATGGAAAATAGTGGCAGACACCATGTAGGCCGAACATCCAATGTTCAGAAGCAACATGAAAAAATGCTAGGAGCAATATATGAAGAGTGGATGGAGAGTGTTATTAATGAGAAGTATGAACAACTGGAAGTTGGTAAATCTGATACACACCATGAAGCTGAAGATGAACATAAAAATGAAGAAGTGAGGGACCCTGATGAGGACTTAAGCAGTGCATTGAGGGTGTTATAAATGAAGGTGATGATTGAAGTGAGACTTCAGAGAGTGAGTATGATACTAATGAAGAGAGGATGATAATTTCTTCATATGATGAGCAAGAGCTGAAATATCCAGAATTCAATGACATGAGTGACATGGATGATCCACAAATCAAGTAAAGGTATGTACATGACTTCCAGTGGAATTTCTATGATATAAGACAACAAAGGTCAATCAATATTTAGATCAAGACCTTGTTTAACAAGCACACGTGTACCCATACTTGGATTCAGAAACAAGTGGATTCCAATTGGATTGCTAAAGCATATGAATATTGATGTGTAAAATAAATGCAAGTGCACAACGATTAATTGTAGCAAATACAGGTCGATCCACAGAGACTATGAATTTTCAAAACCCTAACAATTTAAATCAGGCGAACTAGACAATAAGATTTGAGAGGAGTTTGAATTAACCTAATTAGCAAATAGATCAAATAATATGGAAAAACCTAGGAATCCGAATCCGTTAATCAATCACAATTAATATCAACTCGCCCTAAAATCAATTTTCTTTTCTTAACAAATAAATTTTAGTTAACGAGAGAAGCATATACTATGAAACTTGTTATCTAAAAATAACCCATCAAAACTTCATGGAGCAAGCATAGGCTATGAAAATTAAATCCGGTAACAATAATATATCAAAATCACTTTGTCAATTAAATAATTAAACACCAAGAAAAATCATGAGAATCAAATAATAGGAACGAGAAAATATCAAAGCAATTAAATTAACTTCATCTTCATCCTAGGGAACAAATTTAGCTACACATGATAAAAAGATGAACAAAATAAATAACTAATTGAGTGTCTGCTAGGATTATAACTACTTTTCTGGGTTATAAGGCTGTGGAATTCAATCTAGAGTCTGACAAGGCATATCTGATTAGACTAGATCAGGAGATAAGAAAATCTAAGATAAATGATCTCAGAGCAGCTATTTTTCAAACTGCAGAAGATACAGTTGAATTGATAAATGCTAAAAGGAGGATGGTCAATGAACTTGAATATGCAGAGAGATATTTGTTGAAGAACTATCTCAGGACAACTCCTGATATCAAAGAGATCAGAAGAAATTGAAAATTGAAGCCAATTCAAAGATCCACAACTACTTAAATTCTGAAGTTTATACAGACTGAAGCGGTTATCAAAAGTTAAAGATGGTAAAGCTGAAAGGACTGTAAGTTGTAGTTATCTAGTCAAATTCTCATGTATTTGTACTTAATGTTTTTGACATCATCAAATATCTGTTGAACTTGTATATTATGATAATTTACAAGTTGGGGGAGATTGTTAGATATATTTGATAATGTCATGTGTAATATGATTTGTGTTTAGTTTTCAGATCTTACCTTACAGGATAAATCAATACTTAACTGGAAATCAGCACTTATACTGAAGACAGAACTTAAGTTATCAGAACTTAAGTGTAACACCCCCAAATCCGGGGTCGGGGATCCGGGTTGTCACGAGTTCCATTTCCCTTAACAACACCCAATCTTAATAAATAATCAACTACTCTGTACTGTGACCCCACCATTAAACACACACACCACAAGTTATAGCCTCAGAGATGAATGTCCAAAAATAATCACAAGTCATTTTATTCCACAATTATATGCCAATGCACCTTAAACAGGTTTCTGAATAAATTTACATTTCTTTGCCATTATTACAATTCATAATATACATAAGTCTGGTACATTATTAGTTGAAAACTTAGCCTATTGGTAATTTCTACCTCAGCTACAGCGGCCTCAAAGCTTCCAGAAAGCTGCGGAACGTTTCCTATCCGCTTGCGAATTGGGAGCATGGTCCTATTCATCTTATCTATCTGATATTGTGTGATGAAAGAAGAAGCAAGGGTGAGCAGCAAGCCCACCAAAATAATATGTATAATGATTAACAATATATGAGCCTTCTCATAGTACTCATGAAAGTCTTGGTCAAAAGAAATGAACCAAATTGATATCTTAATGCGATGAAGTCGCAAAATATTCAGTATATATATATATACATATACACTTTTCAAAATATGGAAAGTCCTCTTCCATGCATAATACACACAGAGTTCCAGTGTATAACTGTATAAAAATATCGTTGCAAGGTGATCTCATATATCTAACCTTGTCTCAACGTTTTTCTGAAAATCTTTGTCATGCATAAGATAATCATTTACTAGATATAAGTTTAAAAGGTGAAGTTATAAGATACTCCAATATACTTATATCTTTTCCAAATACTACTTGAACTACCACCGTTCAAGTTATAATTAGTTTCAAAAGTTCATCACACTGATGAGACTACAAGATAAGACTTGAATAGATTCAATCTTTGAAATATTTTGAAGGAAATGAAGTTATGATATACTTCATTAAGTCCCGATATATATACACCTATATATATACATACGTTTCCTGAAAACCTCTGTCATGTAAAGTATGAACAGAATTGCAATATCCAATAAATTTGGAAAGAAAACAAATTTTGGCATAAACCTGATATCTTGCTGATCAGGCAAAGATACCAATAAGTAACCTTTTCTACTAGTAGATGGACGAATTCCCCACTGGTCATCACCCTGGTCGCAATAGGACCTTATGCTGGACTGCCACTCAGCCACTTATGCATTTGATGGACTCCCACTGAGCCACTTACACTATCATGGACGCCCACTGAGCCCATGTTGCTTATGCCGACTCAAATAGATGGACTTACTTCCCGAACGTTGGGTAAGTAATCAATTCATTTACCAAAACCGCAACCTTGTTGCGAATATAAAATACACCACAGAGCCGGATCCCTCAGGTTTTGAGCGAGTATTTAAATCCCCTTAAAAAGGAAGATCTTAAATATAAAAATGAGTTTTGGGATCCGCTCTAACTTTTAAAAATCATTTTGAAGACTCGAAAACACTTTAAAGAGTGTTTGGAGTAATGCTGATTTAATGAAGTAAATCAGTCCCAATATTTTTAGAAAATGTCTGAATATTATTATTTAAATAATATTCCCATAAAGAATAATCTTTATACAAATAATTGAAGTAGAAGTTGTAAGACTTATACTTGAAATGAGTATTAAATAACCAAAGATATACTTATACGAAAGTACTATCTTTATTTGAATAATCGAAAATAAGTTTGATTATCGAAACATTATTCTTTAATAAAATAAAGAATATTATTAAATAATAAGTGGAGTCATAATACCTCGAATGAATATTATAAATAATATTCATTAAATACAATAAAGGAGTCAATACATCCTCAAATGACTATCCAATTAATAATCATTAAATAATATAAACTGAGTCATAAGCCCTCGAATGAATATTCAAAATAATATTCAATAATAAAATAAAGGAGTCATAAGTCCTCGAATGAATATTCGAAATAATATTCAATAATAAAATAAAGGAGTCATAAGTCCTCGGATGAATATTCGAAATAATATTCAATAATAAAATAAAGTTAAAGTTATCGAATAAACCTTATTCGATTAATAGTTTTGAAAACTATAACCATATATATATAAAAATATATATATATTATACTCGGGAACATCGACTCCCGGTTTAGAAATATGTTCACCTTTTGATCCCCTATACTAAGGGTAAATTCAAATACCGCTTATCTCTAGCATAGGTATTATGCAACTGTAAGCATTTTAACCAACAGATATATAATCCAAGAATATGAAACAGGCATGCATATATACCATATCACATGCTACAATATATCGCAAGAATTTGCTAATAACAAATATGCATTTATCGCAAGATCATGCATATACACATATACATCACAACAACAGTATAACGGGTAGAAAACTTGCCTGAGCGACTGGGGGTTACGAATGGCTCGGGACGAGTCTGGTAACCTATAAGCAACAAGTAAGTTGGAATTAAACCAAAGTCACTTGTAAATCTATACTCTAACCAACTCAGACTCTAACGCTCGTTTTGCGCTTACTGATTCTCTTAAGTCACTCGAGTACCTTCGGCTCCATCATTTTTAATAATTTAACCATTACGAGTTTTAAGGCGATTCCTTCGCGAGTGTCTTACCAACTGCCTATTACACCTTACATAAATGTTTCATACTTCAATTAGTCCTTTAAGGTCTTTAACCTATGTTTCAAAGTAAGGCGAGGGGTAAGGGTTCGTTCGCGAAACGTCATTACTTAAAACGGCCGTTTCTCCTAAACCGTTCATCGGAATCAAACGAACCACATATCAAAACGAAGCTCATAACATGAACTATCTAAACATGGCAATGGTAAAAACCTAGCAGTGAGTTCAAGGGTTCTGATGTTAAGAACAAAAAAACAGTCTAGGTAAATTGGGCATTACGACGGCTATGTTTACGCGATTTCCCAAATTTATACCATTCCAAATCCACCACAATTCAACCCCAATTCACAACCCAATCAAAAATCCATCCAAACTACATCATAACAGCCCCAACACTCAACATTAACAATTTATACTTATTCCCCACATGAACTAAAAGCTTTACTTAGGTTCTTTAACTAATTATCAAGATTTACAACTCCAAAAATACCACCAAACCAACTAATCTTTACAAACTCAACCAAACTTTAAACAAACAAGCATCATACTTCACATATACTATATAAAACATATTCATTCCTAATTACTCAAAACTAAAGCTAGGGTTTGTAGTTTATACCTTCCTTGGAGAGTGGAGAATCAAGAGAATGGCTTGGAATCACCCTTAAAGTCCTTATCCAAGCTTAATCTAAACAAAACTTCAAGAACACAAATTTTAGTTCTTGAAAAACACTATTCACCATCTTCTTCCATGATTTATAGAAAAAGATTGGCTTGGAATTAGAAGCTTAAACTTATAGGGAGTATGTAACTATCCATGGGGAAGCTTAGATAAATACCTTGCTAAATAGTAAGTGGTGGAGCTTGGATCTTCATTTTGTTAAGAAAGAAGTCGAGAGCTTCATGAAGAAATGAAATATCTTTGTGTTTTGTGAGTTGTTTGCTTGGTTACTAGCTTTTGATTTTGGTAAATTACCTTTTTAACCATGAAATTTGTGTGGTTATTAATCAACCACACCTCCTTCCCTTATGTCATGCTTAGGTCATCCTCATGATGTCATCCTCCCCTCCTTGTCCTCTTCTCATTGGTTGGGTGACATCATCCTCTCTAATCCCTTTGATTAACTTCCTAATTGTTTGCCTAATGACCGCTGATCTGTTATACGGTTCGCTTAACTTTCATTTTCGTTTATCGTTTGAGGGATCATACCCGGGATCTTATTACTTAGGTTCCCTTAACCTTTCTCAATATATTGTATTCCTTTTATGATCCTCTTTTATAATCCTTTAATTTAAATCCTTTTTATCCTGTTACCTTATACTCAATTCTTTCCGTATCTAGTGGATTTTCGGGAAAAATCAAAGTGTTCGGAATTGGATTCTGACGATCTTTACATACACTTATATGTCATATAGAGTGCCAATAAAATCTCAGAATATCCATAAAAGAACCCCTACCTAGTGTGGCATGAAAAGTTTTCTCATTCAGCAAAAACACTATTCATAAGGGTTTCAAAAATTTTCCAAAAATTGGGGTTATTACAGTCTCCCCTCCTTAAAAGGATTCCGTCCCGGAATCAGATAGAAAATGAATAGGGATACTTTCTTAACATTGCACTTTCTAACTCTCGAGTAAATTTTCCCACATTGTGGTTCTTCCATCAAACTCTGACTAGTTTGATAACCCTTCTCCTAAGCACTTGTTCCTTTTCGATCTATAACCCTTTCTGGCTGCTCCCTATAGGTTATGTCTGGTCGCATGCCTATGCGCTCATATGCCCCTATTTATCTGGCATCCGAATTACACTTCCTTAACATTGATACGTGAAACACGTTATGACTTGCTACATGTTCAGGGGTAGGGCTAGCTCATATGCTAACTTCCCAAACGTCTTAATATATCCAAGGGTCCAACAAATTGTAGACTTAGCTTTCCTTTCTTTCCGAACCTCATCAATCCTTTCCAAGGGATACCTATAACATTACTACGTCCCCTATTTCATACTCTTTGTCCTTTCGTGTCAAATCAACATACTTATCATGTCCATCTTGGGCTACTACCAGCCGTCCTCTGATTAGATCTATCATATCCTTGGTCCTTTGGACCACTGCTGGTCTGAGCATCTTGCGCTCTATAACTTCATCCTAACATAAGGGAGATCGACATTGTCTTCCCTCAAGGATCTCATAAGGCGATATCTCAATACTGACATATGATCTATTGTCGTAAGAAAACTCAATCTGTGTTAAGTGATCATTCCAATTTCTTTCAAGTCTATTGCACAGACTCTCATTATAGCTTTTAGCATTAGAGCTTTTGCTTCTTAATACCCATTCTTTTCCAGTTCGTAATTGCTACTACCTTCCGTTCCTAATATTATACTGGTTATACTTTTGCTCGTTAGCGTTCTATAACCTTTTAATAACCACGTCAACCTTAGTATCACGAATGTGTTTCCATTCCGAATACCACCATAACTTTACTACTCCTTTTTCAGCTGTTTCTATTTTCTAAAATTTGATCAATCATATAGAAGTAAAGGAATTTGTTGAGAGATCACTATGATCATTAACACTTGTTCTATTGCATAGTTAGTACAGAAGGTGGCCAGCCTTTAGTACTTGACAAGCAATTAAACAATAGATGGTATCCTACTAGGCTTCTATCACACAGATAGATAGTCATTGGGCAATACCCCCCTTCTGGAAGGGTTGTTCTTCTCAGCTTACATGAAATGAAAAGAAGAGAAAAGAACGAATTGAAGAGAATTGTAAATAAAAAAAATATACTGCCACAAAATATCTGGCTTGGAACCTACCTCTGAACTATAGAGGTTTGTCATAGGAGAACAAAACATATATGTATTTATATCAACATCAAGTATTATAGCATCGTATTTCACATGCCTAAATATTTTTTGCTATTCCGTCCATCATTCTATGGACCCATGCTCTTCCTCGAGCTTATACACAATCACCTTTGAAACTCCCTCGATATCGAAAATCAAATCTGGGATCTCATTCTAGACATCATCGTTACTAGAATTCTATGCTTGCACCGCAACCTTCCTCATATAGTAATATGACTCTCTTTTCATAAGAAGGAATAAATATTCAATAGGTAGATACTCTACTTAATTAGTCTATCAATGATAACTTATACATTACCACGACCCGATTAGTGGTACTCAATCTCAACATCCATTCCAATACAACTCTCACGGTTGTAATCAGCTCATTACTCGCAGAATCATTGCTGCATTACTATGGTCCACCACTGACCTACTGTCGTCATTCACTTTCCATGAAATCTTAATATCTAACCATACGGAGTCCATACATGTGTTAGGGCGAAATCACGCACTAATATTCACGCAAGTATACGCGTTCGCAAGTAATATAGAATACTTTCTAGTTCGTTCCCTCAGAGACTCAGACTAAGTTATTGTCTAATTAAACTCACTCACCAATGTATGATTACTTCTCAATATTAAGATAACAACACTTAAAATTGTTGATTAAATATTAACTATAATTAACTACTTAATTAACCACTTAACTAACACTTCAATTTATCAATAATAAAATACTCATGAGATCACAACTTCATTATTACTTCCTTCTATAGCCATTGTTATTACCTTTAGCATGTGACAGTGATGATATTAATCGAATAACACGAAACTGATAAAAGCCAACTTTCATTGTACTAATACCATTCTACCAAACATCCACAATTAAGATAGAAGTTGAATAGTCATCAATTATGTTGAGTTCCTATATGTCTACAGAAATTGACAACACAACGATTTAAGCACAAGTTATTCCTTTTGATTACATAGGGCAAATAAAACTGTTAGAGTTACCCACTAATCATGCACAACGTACATGAACCTATGCTAGCATGGCAAGTTCTAAATCTCAAGATCCACCGTCGATTCACAAGAGATTAACACCCTATCTTATATGTTCGCGACGCACATAAGACGAATACGCACAACCAATACTAGATATCATGCAATCATCACACACTAAAGTATTAAACAATTAACTAAAGAATTCCATAATAAATCCGTTGCAACCCCATGATCACGATTAGCCAATAATAGATCTTATCGCCATCATGGGTTCATATGAAATCATGATAAACAACACAAGAAAATAATAACTAAACTAATTATATTAAAACAGAGTACGTCACAAGAGTAAATAAGTCAAAGCAAGAAAACTAGCATCCAACGTTACAACGAAACAAGAATCACAAGAATATATGCTTCCTCTTCGCTGCGGTGTGCTAAATCGGTCTTCTTCCTTATCTCCTTCGCTTCTTGCGCAAAACACAATCTAAAATATAATCTCCTTCTTATTCTCTATGAAAACGTCTCAAATCTACTTATATAATAGTCCCATAAAACTCAGATTACATAGAAGTTGGAAGCCAAACAGAAGTAGAAGTCTAAAATAATTCAGCTTTTTCCCCGACCCTGCGCGGCCGCTCAGCATTTCTGCGCGGGCGCGCAAGGCTGCTGCGCGGCCGCTCAGCATTGCTGCGCGGGCGCGCAGGACCCTGCTGGAAAAATTCCAGGTTTGCTCCGTTTCTTCGCCGTAATCTGCCTGTTCTTTTCCTCTCGCAATGGTGAACACATGCCAAGGCTTATTCTTGATGATTCCTCCTCCGAAATGCAACTCATATCCTGAAATGCATAAACACTAGAAAAACGCATCAAATACACAAAATACTTGATTTCAAGACACCAATTTAAGCCATTTTAAGACGTTCTAAGTGGTATAAAATGCCACTTATCACACCCCCAAACTTAAATCGATGCTTGTCCTCAAGCGTCACAGACTCAAAACAAATAAAAATATGCATGAATGCAATCTATATGAAAATGCAACGATCCCCCTTACTACAATTAACCAACCAAATTGTCACGTCTCAACGAATGCAGTTAGACACTAAAGATCAATAAACTCATGCAAACGGACATACAGCCAGAAACGTGGTGTGTGCAAATGCTTAACAGATATGCTTCGGAACTAGACCAATTACTATGACTAGACTATCCTCAAGGCAATCCTACGATTATACAAAGAATAAAAATTCTAGGCACAACGTGATATACAACACTACAAGAACTCTGGAGCTTACTACGGAATTGTGCTTTTTATTTACAACTCAAATGCTTATTTGACCGTGCAATGAGTGAGGTCCACAAAAGACTTATACAATGGTATCCATGTAACGAGCGTTAGGTTAGCGGATCCCAGACTCTAAAAGCCTTAGGTCACTAGGCACAAAGTCCCCTAAGAACTTAATAACTCGAATACCAAAGAGCCCACTCTTGATCAATTATGCAAATTTTTTTTTTCTCTGAGCAAGTGCGTTTCGCTCCATCTTGCTCAACCCTAGACTACTCGCATAACATGCAAGCCGGCTACTAGCCAATTGACGCCTAGCCACAACTAGCAACAAATTCCATTTTTACTCCATTTTTTTTCTTTTTCATGCCTTTACCACTAAGAACCTATTATCAAATTCTAAGCATAATAAATAGATTATCCTCGAAAATAATCAGATCATAACAACAATCTAGCCCTTAAGCATTCTCTAAGACTTAGTGAAAATACAAGTGCTTCTAGCATGCGTATCAACCTACACAACTTAATATCACTTTAATGCTATCACTACACTCGCATCAATATCACAATTCAGTCGATAAATCATTGCAAAAGGGATCATGGTATATGCATGAGCTATATGATATGACAAACAAATAAAGCTAAATAAAAAAACTATATGGCAAAAATTATGCAACTATATGAACTAACTATCATGAATATGCAGCTATATGACACACACAAAATATTCCTTAACTACCACCCCCAAACTTAAAATCTTCACTGTCCCCAGTGAAGGTAGTAGAAAGGAACACAGGGTATACCTACTCGGAGTCATCATCATCACCCTCAGTGGGTGGAGTATCAGGCGGCGGGTATGCAGAGTCCTCACCAAAAACTGGCCACTGGATATCAGCTCCAAGGCCTCGAAAAGCAGTCCCTAACGTAAGAGTGAGCTCCTGAGCAAACCTGCTCTGCGTCTCATACATGGCATCCATCCGCCGTGAAAGCCTCCTATACTGGGCATCACCCATCCCAGCACCCTCCTGAGCTCTCGAAGAACTAGCCTCACCACGCCCTGGCCTAGCCATAGTAGCACCTCGTGCTGGACTTCCTCCTGGAAGACGATAACCCAGCCCATGCTCCTCAGGCTCACCACCGGTCCACTCCTGCATCCCATTCAGAGTGCCAGAATCTATCGGAGCTGCTGGCAACTGCAACTGCTCATGAGCCGGCCAGTTCACTCCTACTGCTCGGCATAGCTTCGTAACCGTGGATGCATAAGGGATGTTCATATGCTTTGCTCCCCTCAAAAACTTCAGAATTCCTTGGTAGATAAACTCACCAAGGTCCACATAGTATTCCTCATTCAGAATTCCCCACAACAACTGTGCTCTCTCAACTGTGACCTCGTGTGCATGTGAAGAAGGCAAAATATTAGCACATATAAATGCATTCCATGCACGGGTATACCTGTTCATGGCGATCGCCGGAAAGTGACGATACTCATTATTGGCTGGACTGCGGTTCCAAACTGTGCCCGGTCGACAGAGAGTCGCACAAATCAAATCCAAGTCAAAATCCTCAGCAGTCTTTTCATTCCAGTTCTCCTCCTCGGGCTTCCTCTCTCGCTGTCCAATCACACGGCGAATCGCCGCAGGATGATAATCAACCGTCAGCCCACGAACTACAGAAAACCCATTCTTTTCAGCCTTCGCGTTCGTATAGAACTCGCGAACAACGCTCATCGGTACTACTTCGGGTGACTCACAAAAAGCTATCCACCCCTTCTCTGCAATCATGGGCAACAACTCACCATCCCTCCCTGATGGTAAAAACCCCCTCTCCTTCAGAATCGGCTTTCCCAACAGCCTAGTGTACTCCTCCTCCGCAGCTCTGTCAGTTAACCGAGGCCTTGCAGCAGTACCCCTTGATGAATCGGCAGTAGGAACTGTGCTGCTGCTGTCAATAGTGCGTGCTATCTTGGGTGCCATTGATTTGTGAATAAAAGTGTGTAAGAACTGATTTTTGATGTTTATAAGAGGGTTTAAGTGTAGGAAGTTTGTGGGAGATATGTAGGATAGGTGTATGTATATATAGGGTGTGGAGTAGGTTAAATTAGATTAGGAGTGGGGTTGAGGGATAAAATCATGGGGTAATGGGAAAAGAATTCGTGGGTTTATGGGCTGTGATGGGTTTTTGTGTTTTTGTTTTTTTTTTTTTTCTGAACTGTAAAAAAATTTCTGGAACTCGACCCCTGCGCGGCCGCTCAGCATTTCTGCGCGGGCGCGCAGCAAGCTGCGCGGCCGCTCAGCATAGCTGCGCGGGCGCGCAGAGGGTCTCTGGAAATTTTTTTTTTCAGCCCCTGTTTTCTGATTTTTTTGTTTTTTTGGATAGGTTATTAACTTCTAAGGGTTCCTGTAACAACAATTCATGGGTTGCCTCCCACGCAGCGCTTCTTTTTCGTCATTAGCTTGACGTTCTGTACCTTTCTCAAGTAGTCAACAAAATGGCACTAACCACCTCTCGGTTTGCCATGTCCCCATAGTAGTGCTTCAACCGCTGACCGTTAACCTTGAATGCTTGGTCTGAATCATTCTCAAAAATTTCCACCGCTCCATGTGGAAACACAATTTTGACAATAAAAGGTCCAGACCACCTTGATTTCAACTTCGCTGGAAAAAGTCGGAGCCGAGAGTTGAATAACAGAACTTGTTGCCCTAGCACAAATAACTTAGGATGTAGCTTCCTATCGTGCCACCTCTTCACCTTTTCCTTATACATTTTGTTATTCTCGTACGCTTGAAGTCGAAATTCATCAAGTTCATTAAGCTGAAGCATTCTTTTCTTACCAGCTGCATCTAAATCCAGGTTCAATTTCTTCAATGCCCAGTAGGCCTTATGCTCAAGCTCCGCCGGTAGATGACATCCCTTACCGTACACCAACTGAAACGGTGACATCCCAAGTGGAGTTTTGTATGCTGTTCTGTAAGCCCAAACAGCTTCATCGAGCTTTAAAGACCAATCCTTCCTTGACGGACAAACAACCTTCTCTAGAATGCGCTTTATCTCTCTGTTAGACACTTTCGCTTGACCATTTGTTTGCGGATGATAGGCAGTAGCTACTCGATAATTCACATTATAACGCTGCATCATAGAAGTGAACTTACGGTTGCAAAAATGCGATCCTTCATCACTTATGATTACCCGAGGCGTTCCAAACCTTGTGAAAATTTGCTTATGAAGAAAATTTAGCACTGCCTTTGCATCATTTGTCGGTAAAGCTTTAACTTCGACCCATTTTGAGACATAATCGACTGCCAGCAAGATGTACTGATTATTGCAAGACGAGATAAAAGGCCCCATGAAATCGATTCCCCACACATCAAAGACCTCGACTTCAAGCATCACATTTAATGGCATCTCATCCTTCCTTGACAAATTTCCCACTCTTTGGCAACGATCACACCTTAAAACAAACTGATGAGCATCCTTGAACAACGTAGGCCAGAAAAAACCTGCTTGCAGAATACGAGCTGCCGTCTTCTCACCTCCATAGTGTCCACCATAAACCGTGGAATGGCAGTCTCGTAATATCCCCTCCGTCTCACAGAACGGGATACATCTCCTGATGATCTGATCAGCTCCCTGTCTAAACAAATATGGTTCATCCCACATATACCACTTCACCTCATGCAGAAACTTCTTCTTTTGAGCGGATGTCAAATTAAGCGGCATTATATTGCTGACAAGATAGTTTACAATATCTGCAAACCATGGTTCTTCCGACTGAATTGCAAACAACTGCTCATCCGAAAAAGATTCATTGATTAACGTCCTATCTTGTGAAGTAGAATCGGGATTCTCCAACCTAGAGAGATGGTCAGCTACTTGATTCTCAGTACCTTTTCTATCTTTGATCTCTAACTCAAATTCTTGAAGTAAAAGCACCCAACGAATGAGTCTCGGCTTCGAATCCTTCTTAGAAACCAGATAGCGAATAGCTGCATGATCAGTGAATACTGTCACTTTCGTACCAAGCAGATAAGATCGAAATTTCTCAAAGCCAAAGACTATAGCCAAAAGCTCCTTCTCAGTAGTGGTGTAGTTCAATTGGGCCCCATTTAAAGTCTTACTCGCATAGTAGACCACATGGAAGAGATTTTTCTTGCGCTGTCCCAGAACTGCACCTACCGTATAATCACTCGCATCACACATCATCTCAAACGGTTCTGTCCAATCTGGTGCTGTAATAACTGGTGCAGTGATCAAACTCTTCTTGAGAGTCTCGAATGCTGCCAAACATTCATCATCAAATTTGAAAGGCACATCTTTCTCAAGTAAATTGCACAACGACTTAGATATCTTTGAAAAGTCCTTGATGAATCGCCGATAAAAACCCGCATGACCGAGAAAACTACGGATTCCTTTCACCGAATTAGGTGGGGGAAGATTTTCAATGACTCCCACCTTGGCCTTGTCCACCTCCAGACCTTTGCTAGAGACCTTATGCCCAAGGATAATGCCTTCACGCACCATAAAATGACATTTCTCCCAATTAAGCACCAAATTAGTTTCCACGCATCTTTTGAGTACGGCGCGCATATTATTCAAACATTCATCATATGAGTGTCCAAAGACGGAGAAGTCATCCATGAACACTTCGACGTTATTTCCAATCATGTCAGAGAATATAGCCATCATACATCTCTGAAAGGTGGCCGGGGCGCCACATAACCCAAATGAAACTCTACGAAAAGCAAATGTGCCAAATGGACAAGTGAAGGTAGTCTTTTCCTGATCCTCTGGTGCAATACAAATCTGATTATACCCGGAATAACCATCCAGAAGACAAAAATACTCATGTCCCGCCAATCTGTCAAGCATTTGATCAATGAATGGGAGAGGGAAGTGATCCTTCCTTGTGGCTTTGTTCAATTTTCTATAATCCATGCATACTCTCCATCCTGTAACTGTTCGAGTAGGGATGAGCTCATTCTTTTCATTTACGACCACAGTGATACCTCCTTTCTTAGGTACACATTGCACGGGGCTCACCCACGAGCTGTCAGAAATAGGATAAATGATGTCTGCATCTAGCCATTTCAGAATTTCTTTCTTCACCACCTCCTTCATGATCGGGTTCAGTCTTCGCTGTTGTTCCACAGTTGGCTTACTACCTTCCTCTAACAGAATTTTATGCATACAATATGAAGGACTTATCCCCTTGATGTCTGCTATGATCCATCCTATAGCCGATTTGAATTCTCTCAAAATCCTTAAGAGCTTGTCTTCCTCACTACCTGAAAGGTCAGCTGAAATAATAACAGGTAACGTAGATGAATCACCTAAAAAAGCATACCTCAAGTGTTCAGGTAATGGTTTGAGCTCCAAGGTAAGTGCTTCCTCTATTGATGGTTTGAGCTTCCCTTTAGCATTCTTAAGGTCAGAAGTACCAAGAGATTCAAATGGTATGTCGAGCTTTCGCTTCCATGGAGAAGCGTTCAGATATTGTAATTGCTCATTGCTATCTTCATCATCGCTGTCAAAATCCCCCACTAAGGCCTTTTCCAATGCATCAGACATTAGCATGTGCTCGAGTTCCGAAGTAACTGCGGAATCAATCACATCCACTTTTAAGCACTCCTCATCTTCTATAGGGAATTTCATTGCCTTGAATACGTTGAAGGTCACATCCTGATCTTGGACCCGCATAGTAAGTTCCCCTTTTTGCACATCTATCAAAGTACGACCAGTAGCCAAGAAAGGCCTCCCCAAGATTATGGGAATCTTCTTATCTTCCTCAAAATCCAGAATAACAAAATCTGCAGGAAAGAAGAGCTTATCCACCTTGACGAGCACATTCTCAACTATGCCCCTTGGGTAAGTAATGGAACGGTCCGCCAATTGTAGCGACATGTATGTGGGTTTTGGATCAGGCAGATCCAGCTTTTTAAAGATCGACAAGGGCATCAGATTAATGCTTGTTCCCAAATCACAAAGGCACTTGTCAAAAGTTAGATTGCCAATGGTGCAAGGAATGGTGAAGCTTCCTGGATCTTTCAGTTTTGGTGGTAACTTTTGCTGTAGAACAGCGCTGCATTCTTCCGTGAGAGCAACAATTTCAAGGTCATCCAGTTTCACCTTCCTTGAAAGAATAGTCTTCATAAACTTCGCATAACTAGGCATTTGTTCCAGAGCCTCAGCGAAAGGTATATTGATGTGAAGTTTCTTGAACACCTCCAGAAACTTCCCGAACTGTCTATCCAGCTTTTATTGCTGCAATCTCTTAGGAAAAGGTGGTGGAGGATAGAGCTGTTTCTCCCCTGTATTAGTCTCAGGCAGAGTATGTTCAACAGTAGTCTTCTTTGGTTCCGCCACTTTCTCCTTTTGCTTAGATTCTTTATCTCTAACTTCAGCTTCGACTTCTTTTGCCTTTTCAGCATCAGCTACTTTTCCAGACCTTAAGGTAATAGCCTTGACTTGCTCCTTAGCTTCCTTCCTGCCTGGTACTTCCGTGTCACTGGGAAGAGTGCCAGGTTGACGATTGAGCACTGCATTGGCTAATTGACCGATTTGATTTTCCAAGGTCTTGATAGAAACCGCCTGACTCTTGCACAACAGCTTAAGTTCCTCAAAATCAGCACTAGTAGGTGCAGCTGCACTTCCCTGTTGAGGATATGATTGCCTTGTAGCATACTGCTGTGGTTGTTGGAATCCAGGTGGGTTAAACTGTTTACTCACTCCTTGCTGATATGGTGGCTGAATAGCATTCTGATTATTTCCCTAGCTGAAATTTGGATGATTTCTGTTGTTAGGATGATAGGTTGCTGGCACAGGCTGCTGTTGTTGCTGATAATTATTCATATACTGAACAGATTCGTTGACAAGAGAACACTGATCCGTAGCATGAGAACCTGCACAAAGCTCACAAACCATAGCTATTTGATTAACTCCATACGTAGCCAAAGAATCAACCTTCATTGATAGCGCTTGGAGCTGGGCTGCAATAGCGGTGGCTGCATCAACTTCCAGAATACCTGCGACCTTGCCTGACGTCATCCTCTGAGTTGGGTTTTGATGCTCGTTTGCAGCCATTGTCTCTATAAGATTATACGCCTCAGTATAGCTTTTAGCCCATAAGGCTCCTCCAGCTGCTGCATCGAGCATGGGCCGAGATTGGGCCCCCAAACCATTATAAAAACCAGTGATTACCATCCAATCCGGCATTTCATGATGTGGACATTTTCTCAACATTTCCTTGTAGCGTTCCCAAGCCTTGCATATAGATTCTGTAGGTTGCTGCGCAAACTGAGTAAGAGCACTCCTCATAGCAGCAGTCTTTGCCATTGGATAAAACTTCACCAGAAACTTTTGCGCAAGATCTTGCCACGTAGTGATGGACCCAGCTGGTTCAGAATGTAACCAGTCCTTAGCCTTATCCCTCAGTGAGAATGGGAAAAGCCTCAACTTGATAGCCTCATCAGTCACGCCATTATACTTAAAAGTGCTGCAGATCTCGACAAAATTCCTTATGTGCATGTTGGGGTCTTCAGTTGCCGCTCCTCCAAAAGAAACAGAATTCTGCACCATCTGAATAGTGCCCGGCTTGATTTCAAAGGTGTTAGCTTGAATAGCCGGATGAAGGATGCTTGACTGAATATCATCAATTTTAGGCCGAGAAAAATCCATAAGAGCTGGATCAGCTTGAACAATACGATCTCCCATGTTTACTGGTTCTTTCTGCTCAGTTCCTGAATCCGAATCCTCAAAATCTAACTTCTCCGGAGTATCAAGAACTTCGTCTTTCTCCTCAGCTGTATCTAAGGTCCTCTTGCGAGCACGAGAACGAGTTTGCATAAACGCTTGCTAAAGTACCTGAAACACAACCGAAAAGAGTAATTAACTACTACGTCCTAATCACTGAGTCCTAATGACCAATGATGGTAAGTACATAAACTAAACAAATACGCCGAGTCCCCGGCAGCGGCGCCAAAAACTTGTTAGGGCGAAATCACGCACTAATATTCACGCAAGTATACGCGTTCGCAAGTAATATAGAATACTTTCTAGTTCGTTCCCTCAGAGACTCAGACTAAGTTATTGTCTAATTAAACTCACTCACCAATGTATGATTACTTCTCAATGTTAAGATAACAACACTTAAAATTGTTGATTAAATATTAACTATAATTAACTACTTAATTAACCACTTAACTAACACTTTAATTTATCAATAATAAAACACTCATGAGATCACAACTTCATTATTACTTCCTTCTATAGCCATTGTTATTACCTTTAGCATGTGACAGTGATGATATTAATCGAATAACACGAAACTGATAAAAGCCAACTTTCATTGTACTAATACCATTCTACCAAACATCCACAATTAAGATAGAAGTTGAATAGTCATCAATTATGTTGAGTTCCTATATGTCTACAGAAATTGACAACACAACGATTTAAGCACAAGTTATTCCTTTTGATTACATAGGGCAAATAAAACTGTTAGAGTTACCCACTAATCATGCACAACGTACATGAACCTATGCTAGCATGGCAAGTTCTAAATCTCAAGATCCACCGTCGCTTCACAAGAGATTAACACCCTATCTTATATGTTCGCGATGCACATAAGACGAATACGCACAACCAATACTAGATATCATGCAATCATCACACACTAAAGTATTAAACAATTAACTAAAGAATTCCATAATAAATCCGTTGCAACCCCATGATCACGATTAGCCAATAATAGATCTTATCGCCATCATGGGTTCATATGAAATCATGATAAATAACACAAGAAAATAATAACTAAACTAATTATATTAAAACAGAGTATGTCACAAGAGTAAATAAGTCAAAGCAAGAAAACTAGCATCCAACGTTACAACGAAACAAGAATCACAAGAATATATGCTTCCTCTTCGCTGCGGTGTGCTAAATCAGTCTTCTTCCTTATCTCCTTCGCTTCTTGCGCAAAACACAATCTAAAACATAATCTCCTTCTTATTCTCTATGAAAATGTCTCAAATCTACTTATATAATTGTAATAACCCCAAAATTTTTCAACTTTTTGTAACCCTTGTGAATAGTGTTTTAGCTGAATGAGAAAACTTTTCACGCCACACTATGTAGGGGTTCTGTTATGGATATTCTGGGATTTTATTAGTACTATATGAAGTATATAAGTGTATGTAAATATCGTCAGAACCCAATTCCGAACACTTTGGTTTTTCCCGGAAATCCACAAGATACGGAGAGAATTGAGTATAAGGTAACAGGATAAAAAGGATTTAAATTAAAGGATTATAATAGAGGATCATAAAAAGGAATATAATGTATTGAGAAAGGTCAAGGGAACCTAAGTAATAAGATCCCGGGTATGATCCTTCAAACGATAAACGAGAACGAAAGTTAAGCGAACCGTACAACAGATCAGCGGTCATTAGGCAAACGATTAGGAAGCTAATCAAAGGGATTAAGGGGAGTGATGTCATCCAACCAATAGAAAGAAGACAAGGAAGGGAGGATGACATCATAAGGGTGACATAAGCATGACATGGAAGGAAGGAGGTGTGGATGATTTAGGACCACACAAATTCAAGGACAAGGTGGTAATTTGCTAAATCAAAAACAAAACCAAGCCAACCAACTAGCAAATCATTTCATCAAAAAATCAGCCAAGGCATATTCCTCATATTTGCTCTCGGCCTTCTTCATTTTCCAAGGCATAAATTTTCAAAAATCAAGATCCAAGCATCCTTAATTGGTAAGAAAATTCCCTAACCATCTTTATGCTTAGTAATGGCTATATCATAAGTTTAAGCCATTAATTCTTGCTCTAGCTTCTCCATTTAATCAATGAAGAAGACAATGAATAGTGTTTTCAAGTTTTTAACTTGAACTTTTTCTTGTTTTTCTTGAAGATCCAAGCTTTCCTAAGGCTTCTCCAAGCTTCTTAAGGCTTCCTAGCTCAACCCACCACTTCAAGGAAGGTATACCATTTTCAAACCCTAGGTTCATATATATTATAAGGTGATTTTGATGAGTAGGATGTTATTGTAGTTATTGTTATGATTAGAGGTTGAGATTTGGTATGGTAGTGAAATGAGATGGTAATTTTGTGGTTTTGATTTAAAGAAACTTAAGCATGATTAAAGTTAGGTTAAGCATATGTATGAATGAGTAAAATTGAATTGGTTGGGATTGTTATGATGTGATAAGGATGGGTGTTTGTTGTGTGTTGGATTTGAGGATGGTTTGTGTTGATTGTGGGTAGTTTAAAAATGGGAAATCGCGTAAACATAGCCGTCGTAATGTCCGATTTTCTTTGGACTGTTTTTGTGCATAGCATTAGGACCCGAGAACCCCCTGCTAGATTGTGACCACTGCCATGTTTAGATAGCTCATGTTACGAGCTTCGTTTTGATATGTAGTTCGTTCGATTCCGATTTACGGTTTAGGAGAAACGACCGTTTCAAGTAACGGCGTTTCGCGAACGAAACTTTTTCCCTCGCCTTATTTTGGAATGTAGGTTAAAGACCAAAAAGGGTTAATTAATGTATGAAACATTTATGGTAAGTGTGTTAGGCAGTTGGTAAGTCATTCGCGAAGGAATCGCGTTAAAACTCGTAAAGGTCAAGTTATTAAAAATGGTGGAGCCGAGGGTACCCGAGTGACTTAAGCGAATCGGTGAGCGTAAAACTAGCATTAGAGTCTAAGTTAGTTAAAGCATAGACTTACAAGTGATTTTGGTTTAATTCCAACTTACTTGTTGTTTATAGGTTGCCAGACTCGTCCCGAGCCTTTCTCACCCCCAAGTCGCTCAGGCAAGTATTCTATCCGATACACTGTTGTTGTGATGTAAATGTATGTATATGCATTATCTTGTGATATTGCATGATTGTTATTTAGCAAATGTTGCGATATATTGTAGCATGTGATATGGTATATATGCATGCCTGTTTTATATTCTTGAGATGTATATCTGTTGGTTTATTTGATAATACCTATGCTAGAGGATAGTTGTATCTTGCATATACCCTTAGTATAGGGACCCAAGGGTGAAAATATTTTCTAAAACCGGGAGTCGAGGATCCCGAGTAGATTTAATATGGATATGGATATATATATATATATATATATATATATATATATTTATATATATATATGGTTATAGTTTTCCAAACTATTAATCGAATAAGGTTTATTCGATAACTTTAAACTTTATTTTATTATTGAATATTATTTCGAATATTATTCAAGGACTTATGACTCCTTTTATTTATTTATTGAATATTATTTGAATATTCATTCGAAGGCTTATGACTCTTTTATATTATTTATGAATATTATTTGAATATTCATTTGAGGATGTATGACTCCTTTATTTTATTTAATGAATATTATTTATAATATTCATTCGAGGTATTATGACTCAGCTTATTTTATTTATTGAATATTATTTGAATATTCATTTGAGGATCTATGACTCCGATTAATTGCTGAAATATATTCTTTATTTTATTAAAGAATAAGGTGTCGATAATCAAACTTATTTTTGATTATTCAAATAAAGATATTACTTTCGTATAAGTATATCTTTGATTATTTGCTATTCATTTCAAGTATAAGTTTTAATACTTCTACTTCAATTATTTTATAAAGATTATTTTTATGGGAATATTATTTAAATAATAATATTCAGACATTTTCTAAATATTCGGGGGACTGATTTACTTCATTAAATCAGTTTTACTCCAAACACTCTTTAAAGTGTTTTCGAGTCTTTAAAATGATTTTCAAAAGTTAGAGCGGATCCCAAAACTATTTTTATATTTAAAATCTTCCTTTTAAAAAGGAGATTTAAATACTCGCTCAAAACATGGGGGATCCGGCTCGGTGGTGTGTTTTATATTCGCAACAAGGTTGCTGTCTTGGTAAAAGAGTTTTTGATTACTTACCCAATATTCGGGAAGTAAAATTCTTGGAACAAGTTAATCCATTAACAGGCATCGCCTGGGAAATATCGGTGAGTTTTCCTTTCCAACTAGATACGACTTCTTGGTGGAGCCGTATCAACAAGTTTCTACTTGGGGAAAGGAGGAAACGAGCTTTACGTTTCAGAGTCATGGATTTCATCTGAACTAGGAGTGGCGTAAGTGGTCGAGTAGCGCCGGCCCAGCCTTATTATATTGGCCCAAATGGCCTGGAAGTTCCGCTAAGGCGGTCCATTCCTTAGGAGTTCAGTGTTCGGTTGACAAGTAAATCCGACAGGTTCTCCTCTACATGTAGAAAATGGTGGGGTTGTACTACTACGACTGATCATCGTAAGTGGTCTTCCTGGCGCGGTAAACTCCCGTAATGAGTTCATCATCCATTTGGATAATTCTGCAACACTACCCGTAGCATTTCGATCGAAAGGCTACTAATGGGTGGTTGCCGAAGCATTGACAGGGTCAAACATTTTTATTGGTGTATCCATTGAATGAAGTATCTCGTAACTTCATTTCTTTTCAAAATGTTTCAAAGATCAAATATTTTCAAGTTTATTTGTGGTCTCATCTATGGGATGACCTCGTGAATTTTATTATACTTTGAACGGTGATAGTTCAAGTAGATTTATAAATGATATAAGTGTGGGGAAGTATTGGTAACTTCATTCCTTGTTTTTACTTATATCTAGTAAGTAATTATCTTACACACGATAAAGATTTTAGTAAGTATCCATTTAGATACTTGTGTTATTGTTATCACTACATATTATCTTGCGAGCTGTAAGGCTCACTCTTGCTTTATTTCTTCATCACACAACAACAGTTAGGAGAGATGGCCAGACTCCAGCAGACCCAGCGCAAGCGCGTGGGAAGCGTCCCGCGTCTTCCCGCTGATATTGTAGCTGCTATAGCTGCAGAGGTAGATCCATTGTAGTTTAGACCATCTACTCTTGAGAATCCAATTATGTATAATTATAACTTGTGGCAGATAATGGCAATTAACTGTAAATTATCAAGTAATCATTTTGGGTTGTAATAATTTTAAATTGTGGATTCAAAGACTTGTACTTATTTCAATTTCATCTCTGAGACTATAACGAGTTGTGGTGTGTGTTAGTGTGGGGTCACAGCATGAGGGTATTTATTATTAATTAAGTAAAGTGATATTGTGGAAAGAAAGACCGTGACAACCCGGATTCCCGACCCCGGATCTGGGGGTGTTACAGAAATGGTATCAGAGCTAAGCGTTATAAACCTCAGAGATGATGCGACGATAAAATAATAAACTCACAAAGATAATAAGAACTCTTGCCAAGTTCATGGTCGGACTACTTAAAGTAGTACTGACAGCTAAAACCCTTACGGGAACCCTTATAAATATCATGATAGTAATTTAGCTCGTTTAATGTGTAGGCGCCTGAGATGGAGGACCCTGAGATGTACGAGCGTGAGCATGATGAGGCATTGCTAGATGTTGAGGATCAGGAGGAGCCTGAGATGGAGGAGGATGAGGAGGACCCCCCAGAGGAGCCTGAGACGGAGGTTATTGCTGTTTCAGATGAGGAGGACCCCTCAGAGGAGTCAGAGACAGAGGTTATTGCTATTCCAGATGAGGAGGACCCGGATGAGGTCCCAGTAGCTGAGGAGCATGTTGGATCTATGGTAGTGTATGCTGGTATCCCTTTACCCACACTTCCGGTGGTCAGAGCCCCTACCCCTCCACCACTATCTTGGATTCCTGATGATGACAGCTCAGAGACCCATACTTCCGAGCCTAGGCAGACCGAGGAGGCACC